>NW_006262201.1:22835518-22862863 GCF_000493195.1 Citrus x clementina | reverse complement strand
GACATACTCACATGCACCCTCTATAAGTACTATTCCACAGATGATGATAGATTCACCAACAGGACTCGACCATATTATGAAAACCTACAATAGTGGCAAATACCATTTGGTGAAGTTGACAGTGATGTGGACAACCTATCTCCCCCGCACAGTTTTTAAGACACTTTGTAATAATTTCTTTTGCTTTCGTAAAGGCAAAGTGTTTGCTTAAGTTTGTTTTACTTAAAGGCATCTTCCTTTTGCTTTAGCTTTTGAATAAAGATCCAAAGTCAGGGGTCCTGTTTTGTCTGGAATCTTTTTGCTTTTGCTTTTTGTTTCATAAAGAGGATAGGGCTTGTTTTGTCGTCTTCTTTTGAATTTTCCTTTATAAGGAGAATTCCCTCTCAGTTGTAACCAGATCAGTTTTTGGAAATAATAATCCAAGTTTTCCACTATCATGACATTCTAAAAATTCTCTCTTTTCCTTTATTCCCCTAGGAAGGACAATAGGTTCTCATAATAGTTCACTTCAATCTCTTTTAACGAGTATGTTCTGCACTCACCTCTTTGTAGGATCATGTGCATCAGAAAATTTTTGGATTTGAGATCGATCGTACCAACCACAGTTCATCCTAAATTATAGCCAAAGAGTGGCTTCACCATTGGGTGGTAGTGGTTGCCCAGCTGGTATCATCGTACCAACCAAAGTCATGATTTATTGATTATAGTAATTTTATATATTAAATGAGAATTGTGATCCAAATATTTCCACTACAAAACTATTTTTAACAAACACTACCAACTAAATCCTAATGCCAGCATTTGAATTTATTTAAATGGAACAATGGATTTTTACCTTACCTAGTAGCCTGAGCAAAAAATGGCGACCATGAATCCAACCCTAGCAAGCACTTACAACACAAAGATGGTCGACAATGTCAAAAGTTTTTCTAGCATTAACCTTCCAACACTCAAGTCAATATCACAAGTTTTCACATAAAAATAGGATATATGATTTTTGTATAAAAAAATGAACAAAAAATATGTAAGAATAAACTCTCCCCTTAAATAAGAAAAAACAAAAAAAAGAAAGGATAGAGATGGATTAGCAAGAAGGTTTTTTTTTTTCAAAATCCAACCCCCTGAGATAATGTCTAGAGTGAGATTGGATGGATTTTTTTTTTTCCAAACCATTGGCACCCTTGGGAGTTCTATATGAATCAAACTCCTCTCCTATGGATTACGCTATTATGGGCTTTGAGGATGGAGTTCCCCTCTCCCTCTCCCCTTGGATTGTGGAATTATGGGTTTTAAAGATAGGGTTCAATCCCTAAATTTTCAAGAAGATAAGGGGAGTGGTTTTGACTGGGCCTGTCCTATGTTCAGTAGTTGTTTTAAAAGCATATAATCACAGGTTATGGGACATTAACATGAATACAATGTAAACATACAACATGGTACTTGATACATGTGACAAGATATGTTAAACATGAAACAAGAATGTCAAACATGAAATAGAAGAGAAAATAATATTTTGGGAGTTCTTAAAATAATAAAGTTGAGACAAGTAACAATATATATGAAATTTTTAATGTCAAATATGAGACATGACATATAAAATAAGAAACAAATTTTTGTCCTCTATTAGATAAATGTTTTGTTCTTTTTCTCATTATTTTGATAAAAATAACATTTTTCTTTCATTTTTTGTTTATTTATCATTTTTGTTACTATTAATACTATTTTTTTCAAAAATTTTAATTAATATATTATTCTATTTTAATATTTAAATTTACTATTAATACTATTAATAGTATTTTACTATTAATACTATTCTTTTAAAGAGTCAAATCCTATTACTATTAGGAAGAAAATTCCCGAATGGAAACTTCTTGATAGCGATAGAATCATAGAGTCTGAACACCCACCTCTTCGGAGTGTAACCATTGATCATGGAGAACCTCTTGTCCAAATCAGAGCTTCACCTTACAAAATTTCAAAGCCAAATGATTCTGAAGCCAATTTAAGTAGTATTATCCAACAGAATAATTTATGTAATACCAACTTAAATATAATCGGAAAGCAGTTGACTAGGATAGAAAATCAATTCCAAAAGTCAACCATTACTGTTTCTTCGATTTCTCCTATTCCACCAAAATCGGATTCTGACAAAAAGCTTAAGGAATCTATTTTCAAACCTTTTCAAGTTTCGAAAACTAGCCAAAAGCTTGTTCAAGAGTCAAAATCAGATTTTGCTAAAGCCATTAGAGAACAACTAGATAGGATAGAAGCTGCTTCTTCCTCATCTAGCAAAGTTCAGATAGCCCCTGATACTCCTCAATCTAGCAAGATTGGAGTATTAGACCAAGACCAAATGTCTATAGCCTCTTTTGATATAGAAGCCTTCAAAGAAGAACATTCTACTCCCAAAGCCAACAAAATTCATTGGGAATTAGCCCTTCCCACTGTCAAGACCCCACCGGATCTAGCAATAGATAATAGACCAAGTGCATTAAATCAATCCCGATACAATGCATCTTCAGTCTATGAGTGGAATATTGACGGTATGTCCAAATACAATATCCTAGGATTGTTGCAACAAATGACAATGGCAGCCAATGCCTATAAAACCCAAGCAGGAACTTCTGATCGTGCCATATCAGAAATCCTCATTGCCGGTTTTACTGGTCAACTAAAAGGTTGGTGGGATCATCTTCTCACTAATCAGCAACAATTAGACATTCTAAATTCCATTCAAGTCGATGAAAATGGAGTCCCTATTCTTGATGAGTTCAACAATCCAATCCAGGATGCTGTTGCTACTCTAATTTTAACCATTTCCCTCCATTTCATTGGTGACCCTTCACACCTTTGTGATAAAAACACTGAGTTACTACATAATTTAAGATGTAGGAAACTTAGTGAATTTCAAAGCTACAAAACTTCATTTTTTACCAGACTATTTCTAAGGGATGATACAAATCATATAACTTGGAAAGAAAAATTTCTTGCTGGATTACCTACCCTTTTAATTTAAATATTAAAATAAATAGAGCAACCTATTAAAAAATTGGTTGTATATAAAAATATTTTATATAAATATTTAAATAAATTTATTCAAGATTATGTCCCATTAAATCATTTTATATTTTTACAGCAGTTCAACAATAAGATTAACCAAGCATATACGATTGCTTTTAAAACTCAAGGTAGTTATAAAAACAAAATTTTTGAAACATTTAATTGATTCTCTTTAAAACTAATTATTTCTATAGAACGGCTAACAGTAATTTTCTTTAAAAGTTAAATCATTATCAAACCCTAAAATAGCTAAATGACTAAAATTAAAATAAGGTCTAAAAGTTTTCTATAAGTCAAAAAGCAAACAATCATTTCAATCCATGTAAAATTTATTTCCATAAAGATAAGTTTTTAACCTTGTTATATGATAAAACTATGTTACCCCAATTGCACCAATGAAATTGTACAGATAAATGTTAAAACTATTTAATCAATTTGAGATAATAATAAAAGAAAGTGCTACTCTAAATTCATATCTCATGCTAATGAAAAATTGATGGTTATTATCTTTTTATTAATTCACATATGTCAAGATAGTAAACGACTACAACAATTATTGACTTCTAACATTTTTCTACTGTTAACTATGAAAAATTAGTACTTAGTTATTTTTAAATATAAAAAAGTAATGTTCCATTGCGTGTCTAATATTTGACTCATAAAATTTCAATATTTGATTTTTCCACATTCGTTGGTAGTCTCGTGTGGACGTCATGTAATTATTTGTAGGTAAGATGGGAGCCGGGAACAACTCCAATTCAAAATACTGTAATTATTTATAACATATTTTATCATTTCTACATTTTATTTTAAGAAATTGAGCTTCAAAATATGAATATAGTATAATTATTTTAAATAATATATATTTTATAATTTCTTTTATAAAATATTGGTTTCAGGTTGGAGTCCGACCTCATCCCCAGATTAAGTATTACTCAACACACATCATTTGGATCCGATCCGCATCTAGACCCGAGGGGTATTGGTTACAACTCTAATTCAAGCCCATGTTAATGTTTTAGAAAGGCCAAATTACTCAAGAAGCTAGCAATATGAATGACTTGACATGAAAAATATTATTTAGTTATGTTTTTGGAATAGTAGTGAAAGCAACTTCTGGAATCCAACTACTACTATAAAAGAAAGTGAAGGGATGGTCCAGATGAGAGTTTCCAATAAAGAGAAATCAAAATATTAACTCCAATTAAAAGATGGATTTGTTAATGAGTTGGATACTCTGGCTTGAATTCACATTGGTTTGGGTGATGGTTTTAAGTTTCATTTTCAGAGGACAACGCAAATAGCTTCCACTGGGACCGAGGCCTTATCTGGTGATCAGAAACCTCTTGGAAATGGGTGGTAAACCTCACAAGTCACTAGCCAATCCTGCCAAGATTCATGGCCCCATAATGAGTCTAAGACTAGGCCAGATGACCATAGTAGTGGTTTCTTCTCCATGCATGGCCAAAGTTGTCCTCGAAAATCATGATTTATCATTCTATGATCGAAAGGTCTCTAAAGCAATCTTGTCACTGCCCTACCGGCACCACGAATTCAGTTTGGTTTGGCTTTCAGTCTCAACACTGTAGACAAATCTTTAAAAAATATGCAACATGTATATTTTTTAAAGATGTATATTTGCCCTATACAAATACACTACGTTTGTATACCCTTTCTGACACGCCATCTCCTTACAGTCATATCTCACAAAAGTTCATAGAGTTTTGTCCAGAGAACCATTCACAGTTCCACCATCCTTCACCTCTTTGGAAGAATGAACAATTCTTCATTCACCTTCTTTTCAAACTCAACGAAGACATAAACCCCACTAAAGCATCACACCCGGGTATGTCTCATTCCGACCTTTTACTTGCTGAGCAAGAATGTTCTCAATTGCTTCAGCAAGGTCTTATTGAACCTACTGACTCAAATTGGGCTTGTCAAGCCTTCTATATTGAAAAACGATCTGAATTAGTTCGTGGTAAAAAGAGGTTAGTCATTGATTACCAGCCACTTAATACCTTTCTTAAAGATGATAAGTTTCCCCTTCCAAAAATCTAGACCCTGTTTGTTCATCTTCAAGGGGCTCGTATTTTCTCTAAGTTCGATTTAAAAGCTGGTTTTTGGCAACTTGGTATTTCACCAGTTTACCGCCACAAAACTACCTTCTGCATCCCTGATGCCCATTATCAGTGGACTGTTATGCCTTTTGGTCTTAAAGTTGCTCCCTCATTATTTCAAAAAGCCATGACAAAAACTTTAATACTATTCTCCATCATGCATTGGTCTACATTGATGATATTTTGTTATTTTCCTCTGACCATGAATCAATTGACTTTCTTGGCATGGTGATAAAAAATGGCCAATACCAGCCTGGTTCACACATTGCAATTGAATTATTAAAGTTTCCGGACACACATCTCAACAGAAAGCAGATCTAACAATTCCTTGGGATTGTCAATTATGTCCGTGATTTCATCCCACGAGTTGCAATCCACACAAGCCAGCTGTCTCGTATGCTAAAACAACAGTGCCCTCCATGGGTCCCTGCTCAGACAAAAGCTGTCAAGCAGCTAAAGGTGATAGCTCAATTACCTCCTCCACTCAGAATTCCCACAAGTGGACAACGCATCCTCCAGACTGATGCCAGCGATGATTACTGGAGTGCCATCCTTCTCGAAGAAATCAATGGCGTGCCTCATTTCTATGCACATGCAAGTGGCCAATTCAAAGAATCTGAAAAGAACTACAATGTGATCTACAAAGAGATTTTGGCAGTCAAGTATGGAATTGGAAGCGTGGTGGGCCCATAACCCACAGGTCCCAGGATCGAAACCTGGCTCTAATACCATTTAAGGTAAGTAAAACACTGCCTGCATGGAGGGTGGTGAGAACAGTGCCGATAACAGCATCTTGGTACTGTTTAAACCGGGTATCAAGCATAGCAAGGCGAGCTGTAACTGGTAACCCTTTTCTTCCATGAAGAGTAAGGATTAATCTGATGCCTCCAAGATGAAGATGAGTATAACCTTCTCGTTTCCAGTTGGAGAGCAACTCGGAGGAAATCTCCAGAGTGACATATTGCTCAGCAGAAGTGGCTTGAAGAGCACACTGATCCAGGCGGGAAGACTGGATATATTCTTTAGGGTGAGGGCGTCTGGTAGAGATGAGGGTGCGGATACTGTGGGTAAAGGAGCTAGGTCATTTGTATAACTGATAAGGGCTAATAAGAGGGTAGGAGGACTCACTGATTTGAGCTGATTCAGGGATATAGGAATATTCTACAAGGTTTTCAATCTTATTGGTGGTATGAGAAGTGCAAGATCTGGGCAAAGAAAGAGTAGAAGAAAGAGTAACAGGAGGGGAAGATGAAGTGGAAGCCATGAAGGAGAAGTTCTCTCTGCGCCTGAAGTTCTAGAGAGCAAAATAGAAAAAGCCTTAAATTATACCATTTTGGTCAGGAAAACAGTGATTTAGAAAACATGAAAGTTTCAAGGATGGGTATGGCTTTGATACCATTTAAGGTACCTGACTTGTTATCCGACAGTGCAGACCAGACTAGTGCCTATTCAGGATCACCTCTGGAATTTACGTCGTCGGTTTCCCGTCGATATACTCAAATGGGGAATCAAAACTTTTGTTAAAACATCTTCTTTCTCGGGTTATTTAACCCAAAACAGACTTTCCTTTAGTCTAAAACAGGGTACCAAACTAGATAAGAATTTGTTCCAAAAGTTTTCTGATGCACAGGATCCTTACTAGAAGGCAAGTGCAGAGCATACTTCCTTAGGTTTCAAAATGAACAAATTTAATTCTTTATTCCTTTTCTTTGTCTAGAGAGCTTCATTTGCAGAGAGAGGAGAGAGGTTTAGAGATTCATAGTGATAAAACACACGAGAGTTTATTGCTTCAAACTTCTATATCTTACAAGCGAGGGGAGAATCATTTATATAGGAGAATTCTCAGAAAAGATAGGACAGGACCCCTATTTTTTTTCAAAAGCAAAAGATAAAGATACGACAACATAGAGGATCCTTGGGATCATGACTTCTCAAGTGATTATGACCTGTAGCACACCTTTTTAGAAAGCCAAGCCCACCAATCAAGACTTGGACAAATGGACAAAAGATAAAGCATGCTTACAAAGACTTTTACAACTGGCAAAAGCCAAAGCGTAAGGCAAGCCAAGACAAAACCATAAAGTAAAACATAATTATTACAACAAGACAAACTACTTTATTGAAAGCAACAAGACAAACAACTTTATGGAGAGCAGAGATTCATGTAATCGTCTTCAGATGAGCTTTTGGTTTCATCGGGGTCAGTGTCACGGTTGGATTTTGGGAAAAAGGTCTTGGAGAGCTTTGGATGCTTACAGTGGGACCACTGCAAGGGGGATAAGGACAATCTTTTCGGTATCCTAGCCTTGGTGATGTTTGAGTGGCTTTGTCAACTTTGGAGGGTTTAGTGGTCGTGTCAGCATTGGGAGGTTGGGATGAGGATCCTGGTTCATTCATGGATGGTTGTGGAAACTGTTGGAGATGTTGGCTGAGGGGAAGGAAATCTTCTCAGGGGTCTTGGGAGTCTTGGAAAAGGAAGTTAGTGTAGTCTGGCTTTTCTTCTTTGATAATGATTCCCGTGGATTTCGGTTTGGATATGGCGGATGGAGTGGGGATCATGAGGAGGTCATGTTGTGGGCCTAAGGAGGTATGGAAGATGTCTTTAAGTGGTGGAGGTTGGTGGTTTAATTGGCAAAGGTAGTTGTGAAGGACATCTTGGATTTCATTTTAAATGACAGCTAGATGTGGGGCAGTGAACCATTCATATACCTAGTCTTGAGTCCAAAAGAGTTTTGTGTCTGGATGTTGGAAGTATGGCCTATGAATAATAAAGACTGGGGTAAACATTTGTGCTTCCGAGGCAGGCATACGTTCAAGGTTGTAAATTTCTGATAGTTGTTGCAGTTTCTTTCTCCACCATGGTATAGGGGAGAACCATTCAAGTAATGTCCAGGTAAGAGAGGTGGCTTTGTCGGGATTAAGGAGATGTTCCAAAGTGGGAGTAATGGGTAGGACTAACTTGGTGGCATAAAGGACTGTTAGGCACCATATGTACCATAACACATCTTCAGTGGTTTCTCTGGATGGATCAAGGGTTAAACCTGTAAGAAACAGATTTTCTGGGTGGAAGGAGGAAAAAGGAAAAGGTTATGTGACAAGGTAGGCTTTCATGAAGAAACGAAAAAGAGCTTTCTTTGCAAATTCTTGGATGGCAAAGACAAAAGAAAATGTTTTATTAAAGGGAAAAGTTTTCTTGGTGAGAGCTTCTGGGGGTAATGATGTAGCCATGGAGATGATTGGAAAGTGGTATGTAGTGGAAAACAGAGTGAGAGGTTTTTCTGGTTTTGAGAGTCTGGATAGCATATCAGGGATAAGGTTCTGGGATCCCTTTATATGCTTGACCGAAAAGTCATATTTGGAAAACCAATCTTTTAATCTGAGTAACATTTTTTCAGGAATAGTTTTACCTTTGAAATCGAGAATATTGGGGAAGGCTGAACTGTCCATACGGATGAGAAAATGGTGTCCAATCAGATGATACTCGAATTTTTTGATGCCATTCTTTACCGCTAAGATTTCTTTGAACACGCTATGGTAATGCTTTTGTGTGTCAGAAAATTGTCCGCTAGCGTAAGCGATAAAGTGTTCTTTTCCATTGATGTCTTCAAGGAAGATGGCACCCCATGATTCATCACTTGCGTCTGTCTGTAATATGCGCTTTCCATCAGTAATCAACTTTAAAGGAGGCGGATTTTGCGCAATTTGCTTAAGAGTAGTGACAACATTTGTGTGGTCAGCATTCTATTTTGAGGGCTTCTTTTTCAATAAAGCCGAAAGGTGATGAGTGTAGCGATCCACATGTGGGATGAAGTCTCTGATGTAATTGATGATGCCGAGAAACTGTTGAACTTGCTTTTTGGAAAGTTGCTGATCTGGAAAGTGAAGCAATTCTTGGGCAATATGTTTTCCTGGCTGATAATGGCCATCTTTTATGATCATGCCAAGGAATTCAATGTTCTCCGTGGCAATGGTGCTTTTCTTGGCAGACAGCATAATTCTATGATTTTGGACAATATCATAGAATTGAGTTAACAGTTGGCAATGTTCATCATGTGATCCTGAAAAAAGCAAGATATCGTCAATGTAAATCAATGCATGATGCAGGATGGGCTGAAAGATATGGACCATGGATTTTTTAAAAATTGATGGGGCAGTTTTGAGGCTGAAAGGAAGGACGGTCCATTGGAAATGGGCATTTGGGATACAGAAAGCAGTTTTGTAACGTTCAGAGGGTTCAATGCCTAATTGCCAGTAGCCTGATTTTAAATCAAATTTTGAAAAGATCTGGGCATTTTTGAGAAAAGTAAACATGCTTTGTCTATGGGGCAAGGGAAACTTGTCATCTTGCAAAAACATGTTTAATGGCTGGTAGTCAATGACTAGGCATTTCTTTCCTCGGACAATTTCATAATGCTTTTCAACATAAAAGGCTTGGCAAGCCCATTGAGAATTCATGGGCTCAATTAGACCTTGGGCTAACAATTGGGAACATTCTTGTTGGGTTAGGAGTAAGATTTGGAGTTTGATGGATGGTATAGGAATAGTAGTGTCAAGGGACAGTAACTGTTGGTGGAAAATGACTTGGGACTGATCACTGTCTGAATCATCAGAGGAGTTCTACAGTGCGAACACTGTTTCATCATTGGGTTCATCTTGTTCAGGGAAGTAGAATTCCAGTTCATCCTTTTCTGGAGAGTAATCGGTAGTGGCTTGGAGATGCTCAACTAACCGAATAGATTTTTCTCCCTTGTTGGGACAGTCTTTGGCATAATGGCCTTTCTTCTTGCAGATGAAACATCTGCTTGATTTTCTCCGTTTAAAGTCTCTGGAAGAAGATGACTTCTTTCGGAAGAATCTATAAGGCTTTCTGGATCAGCGAGGTCTGGATGAATGATCTGGATTTTTTAATTTCTTAAAATGCCTTTTCTGATTGCAATCACAATCCTTCTTCTTTTTGCATTTGATCTGCAAATAAGGCTTTTTGCAAGCACTCCGGAATGGTTCTTTATCTTTCAACAGTTCTTTGAAAAACTGTTTCTGCTCGCAAAGTTTGTCAAGACAGGTTTTGGCAAGCTGAAATATTTTGCCGAGAGAGATGTTGTCAAGAACAAGATTGGATGCGGTGAGTTGTCTTTGTATGTCTGGTTGGAGTTCGTCTGGTAGGGAGGCCAGAAAGACATGCTTTAATGTTGGCTAATTGAATCCATTAAGCTTATAGAACAGTAGGGACATTCGCTTGTAATGGAAATCAAGATCCTTAGCATTGAGGGAACAACATTTCATGTTGAGATAGTCTCGACGTGCAGCTTCAAAGACTGCAGAGGGGTCTCCAAGGAATTGATCATGGAGAACAGCAAGAGCACTTGAGACTTCTGGTAGATCAACAAACTGTAATTGGCGGTAGCGACCTAAGGAATCAAACCAATCTCTTAAAGCACCCGTAAGACGAGTAGCAAACTCTCTAAGGACTGATTGAGTTGTGGCTCCTGGACGTAGCATTTGAAGGTCAATCAAGGCAGACATTTCATTAAGGCGATCACGCCATTTGTGAGATGGAAGATCATCAAATGTGAACCATGGACCATTCGACGATTTTTGATTGGGTGGACTGGTTTGGGCCTGAGCTGGAGGAGGTTGGTTTGTGGCAAAAGATTCAGACATCTCTTGGTCAATGTCTGAGGGAATATCAACATATGGTTCGGTATGAGAAGTTTGGCCTTGAGGAGGTTGATCAGGTTGGGCCATCAAGATTCTGGTGATATCAGCATAGGACTTTTCAGAATCACTAATGGATATTAAAGATTCTGTGTCAGTCTCAGTATGGTTATCAGAAATAGCTAGATTTGAATTAGAAGTTTGGTCACCTGTAGTAGAAGAGTGATCGACCGTATGGGCACTAAACTGATGCATTGGTTGTTTATCTTTGGATTGAGAAGGTGGTTGGGATTCAGTTAGTGGTGTAAGTACTGGTGGCGATACCGGAGTATGACCAGGAGAGTGTTGGCCAGGGATGGTAATGGATGGTGGATGAAATGTGACGGGTCACGGTTGAGGTTTAGGCTTTCGTTTAGGTTTAGGTGGTGGTGGTAAGGGATTGTCTCAGCCATAAATTTCTTATCAACATGGATAATTCTTCTTTTCCCCGAATCTTTGACTTCAAAAACAAATTGCTACCTGACAAGCAATTGTTCAGCCTCAAAACCTGGTTTACTAAATATGATTTCACTGTTCAACACATAAAAGGCAACCAAAACCTCATTCCAGATTTTCTCACACGTCTAGCTATAAATAAACCCTCACTCATTTCCTCAATTCAAACCCTTCCAGTTATAGCGATGAATCGCCAACTTCCTTTCAAAGCTCTCAACTAGAGAAATTTCCCCATGAACATTTCTTTCCAATCGGCTTACCAACTTTAAGATTTTGCAAAGAAGTTCCTTTACAGGTATTTCTTTAATGTTCAAACCAAAAAACCTGATCGATTTCCTAATATTTTCATGGAACACCTGTTTCTCACAGGCCTCACTCTCTCCTCTCTGTCCATCTGTGAAGATGAGCTTTGGTACATGTGGTGTCTCACTACCTTGTATGCTACAAAGTTAGTTTTTCCCATTAAACCAGTCGTAATTCACCTTACCACTCCCAAGTTCTCACCAGACCTTCTCTGGACTCTCCTCGAATGGTATTCCCCACTCACTTGGTGGCGCAAACAACTCCAGAATCTATGTACTTTTCACGGATTAGACCGAATGCCAGAAAAGGAAGCTAACATGTGGACTACAGTCTTCATTGTCCACAGGCCTTACTTCTAACTTTTTACAAGATAAAAACAGGACCTTTCTGATGCACAGGATCCTTAGGCTTAAGGCAAGTGCAGAGCATACTCAATTTAAAAAGTTAGAGGTGAGCGTATCATTATTAACCTAAATAATCCCAACACCACTATTCACATCATTCCAGCCGTTTTACACTCCTTCTAAACAGTCAACTTATGATCAATTCTTTGGTCTTTCCCATCTCCATAATATTCCGTCCGTTCCACCACCAAAAACTACTTCACCAAAGAGACCCAAATCAAAAGTCAAGATCTCAAAACCTCCACCCAAGGAAGATCTTCAACAAGTTCTAGAAGACTCTGCTAAAGCAACTCCTGAACCTCCAAAGAAAGAAATTATCAACAGATTGACAAGCAAAACAATGACTCTGATTCGAGCTTAGAAGAAAGTTTACCCTCCACAGATACTTTCAGCTCATCTGTACAAACTTCTTCAGACTCAGAGTCTCAATATGCAGATATTTCTGGTCTTCTCATGGCCACAAAAACAGAAGATCCTAGTACATCTACTCCTATTGTCGACACTCCTATTGCCAAAGAATTTTCGGATGATAACGATGATGTCTAAGGCTCACAAACAGAACTGGCTCCATCTGTCCCTCTAGTTTCTGAAAAATCTTCCAAACCATCTTCTTCTCCATGGTTTACATTTGATGACATTCCTCGTCACAAATGGTAGGCTCGACATCAAGAATTTGCTGCTTAGATTGATGTGCAAATGATAAGTCCTACTGCACAATCTGAGAGAGTTCTCCGTGAGTTTTGTTCCAAATTCACTGGATCTCTACGAGATTGGTTTGAAAGTCTAGGCAAATACAGACAACTCCAATTGATTCAAACCACCATTCATATAGCTCTTGCAGTCATTTATGAGCAATTTATGGGAGAACCAGCAGCATCAACTGAAGCATCTCGAAAAGAATATCACCAGATGAAATGTTGTTCTCTTAAACGACATCACCTGGAAATGCATTACAAAAGGATGAGCATGCTTTATTACAAACTGAATGGATTCAATGATCCATCCTTAAAGCATGTCTTTGCCGCATCTTTACCACCAGAGCTTCAAAGACAGTTGACAACCTTTAACCTCGACATAACAAATGCTTTGATAAGATCTGTGAGCAAAAAGATTTCTTCAAAGATCTTATTGAACACAAAGAACCCTTTGCCTCAGCCTGTAAAAAACCCTACCTCAAAATCCAGTGCAAAGATGACAAAAAGTGCACTTGTCCAACCACCAAAAAGAAACACTTTCAGAAGCATTTCCACATATCCTCTTCCAAAAAACCAAAGAAGCCTTACAGATACTTCAGAAAAAAGGATCCTTCCCAATTTAGACAGAAGAAACACAATCGTTGCTTTATTTGCAAGAAACACAGACATTTTGCCCGCAATTGCCCAAATAAGTTAGCAAAAGCTATTCGTCTCATTCAGCACCTACAACAATCTTCTATCCTTTCTGACGACGATGAAGTTGAATCCATCTTCTTAGAACAGTCCGAGAAAGATGATCATACAGCCTTCATCCTTGCTGATTCAACAGATTCAGATCCAGATGGCATTTATGTGATCTCCACTATTCAAGAGATTAACCACATTCGCCACACACTTCCTGGTCCATCAGTAAAAATTTCAGTCATCCCTTCTAAATTCCATAAACCTGTCTTAGTTATTGGTAATAAACCTTGTTGGGACAGTCTTTGGCAGTATGCTCAATCCTAAAATCCTTCCTCCAGACTATTGGGACAACCATACTGAATACTTAAGAGCTGCAAATGGAAAAGTTTTTGAAACTTCTCTCATTACCAAAAAACCCATTGGTATCCAGTTCTTCCCCAACTGTATCATTTGGCAAAAGATTGTTGGTTAATATTTACTAGACAAAAACCTCTTCATTACGCCAACAGGCATTAAATTCAAACAAATGTTTATGCCCTATACAGATGTTCTTCGTCTGTATACATTGTCAGATACAGTTCCCCCTTATACCTCCATTTCCCAAAAGTTCCTAGAACTTTGTCCTGAAAATCACTCACATTTCACCCATCCATCACCACTTTGGAAAAATACACAGTTTTTCATCCATCTTCCTTTTAAACTCAATGAAGATGTCAATCCTACCAAAGCCACACATCCAGGGATGCCTCCATTTGATCTCACTCTCGCCAAGCAAGAATGCACTCAATTGCTTCAGCAAGGTCTCATAGAACCTACTACTTCATATTAGGCTTGTCAAGCTTTCTATGTTGAAAAATGATCTGAATTATTTCGTGGAAAAAAGAGATTAGTTATTGATTACCAGCCACTTAATGCTTTCCTTAAAGATGATAAATTTCCTCTCCCCAAGATCTAGTCCCTATTCATTCATCTTCAAGGTGCAAAGGTATTTTCAAAGTTTGATCTTAAAGCTGGTTTTTGGCAACTTGGCATTTCTCCAGAAGACCGTCCCAAAACAGCCTTCTGTATCCCTGATGCTCATTATCAGTGGACAGTTCTATCCTTCGGTCTCAAAGTTGCTCTATCCTTATTTCAAAAAGCAATGGTTAAGATCTTCTCTCCGATCCTCCATCATGCTTTGATCTACATTGACGACATCCTATTGTTTTCCCATGACCACCAAACACATTAACAACTCCTTTCAGATTTTCTGGAAATCGTGCAGACACATGGCATCATACTTTCTGAAAAGAAAAGCAACATAGGAAAGGAATCTATTGACTTTCTTGGCATGGTGATGGCCACTACCATCCAGGACCACACATTGCAACAGAATTATTAAAGTTTCCCGACATCGATCTCACCAAAAAGCAAATTCAACAGTTCCTTGGAATTGTTAATTATGTCAGAGACTTTATTCCTAAAGTTGCGGTCCACACCAGCCAACTATCATGCATGCTCAAAAAGAGCTCTCCACCATGGGGTCCGACTCAGACAGCAGTTGTAAAGTAGCTTAAAAAGATAGCCCAGTCACCTCCTCCACTCAAAATTCCCACTACCGGACAACGCATTCTCCAGACAGATGCTAGTGATGACTTTTGGAGTGCTATCCTCCTAGAAAAGATCGGTGACTCAGAGTCCTATTGCGCTCATGCAAGTGGACAGTTCAAAGATTCAGAAAAGAATTATCATGTGATTTACAAGGAAATTCTTGCGGTAAAATATGGAATCAAGAAGTTTGAATTTCATCTCATTAGCCACAATTTCCTCATCAGCCACAACAGTTCTTTTCCAAAGATCTTTGACTTCAAGAACAAATTGCTTCCTGACAAGCAATTGCTCAACTTAAAGACATGGTTTGCAAAGTATGACTACACAGTCCAACACATCAAAGGTGATAAAAATCTTATCCCTGATTTCCTCACACGACCATCTATAAAAAGCCCTGTTCTCATCTCTTCAATCCAAACCATCCCCATAATAGCCATGTATCGAACACTCCCCTTCAAAGCTCTCACTCAAAAAGCTTTTCCTTTAAACCTCACTTTCCGTACAACTTTCCAAATCCAAACCTTTGCAAAGAAATTCCTTTACAGGTATTTCATGAATGTTCACAGAACCAAACCCGAAAGGTTTCCCTCTCTATGCTTAGAACATTTGTTCCTCTCTGGTTTCACCATTGTTCCCAGTCTCACCATCTCTGAAGATGAGTTATGGTACATGTGGTGTCTAACAGTCCTGTTTGCTACAAAACTTGTTCTTCCTATCCGACCAACCCTGAGGCATATCTCCACACCAGATCATGCACCCACACTTCTCTGGACACTCCTTGAATGGTTTTCACCACTCACTTGGTGGCGTAAACAATTACAGAATATATCTAACTTTTATCAGTTAGATCAAATTCCATATCAAGAAGCAAATATGTTTACTTCAGTATTCATAGTCCACATGCCCTATTTCCAACATCCTCAGACAAAAGACTACTGGACACAGGACATGGCGTATGAATGGAAAACATTCCCTCATCCTTTCCCTCTTGACCATGATCCTACAATCATCTCCACTCTCAAAGCCTACTTGTTAGAACTCAACAATGTTCAACCTGTCCCAATAGACATTCACCACACCTCCATTGGTCCTTCCCACACTCTTGAGATTCTACCAGGCACTCAAATATGTACTCCAGGATCCAGTTCCAGTCCTCATGTCATTCTTGTTCGAGAACAACTACCTAACTACACCAATGTTCTCTTCCAAGACGCTCAAGACCCTTGGGTAGACTTTCAGTCTTTATTACAAACTCACGAGACTCAATACACTGTCACTGAACCAGGCTCTTCATCTACTCCAACTCAAGCTCAACGACCAGCAAGCCCCGAATTAGATGAAGACTTCCTGATCTACTAAGAAATTCAAAGAACAAAAGAAGAATATGAAAATGAAATCGGTGACGTGTCCCCATCCAGATTTCCCTCAACTCCATAATCACCTCACATGGCTATAGAGTCATCCGGGAATCTCAGCTTTTTCTGCTTTCAATAAAAGACATGGGTCCTACCTTGTCTAAAGTGTGTTTTAGCTTTTATGCTTTTGTTTTTGCTTTAATTATGGTTTTCTTTTGCTTTATGCTTAAAGAAAAGATAAGGGTTCTGTCTTATCTTTATCTTTATTTTAGCTTTCCAGCTCTATTTAAGAGCTCTTCCGTCCTTGTAAAATGCAGATTGCCATCAATAATATTTCTAAGTTTTTCTTAAACTTCTATGGCTTACTAAGTCTCTCTTCTTCTTCTAGGTAACGAAGAAAATACTTGGGTTATTAAACTAAGAGCAAACATCTCTATTTTCTATACTGAGTATGCTCTACACTTGCTTTGCTTCAAGGATCCTATGTATCAGAAAAGTCCTGATTTCTTTATAAAACCGATTTAAAATAAAACTGTTTTCTCACAACGTTCACCCTCTTTGAAAGTCAGAGGTGACCTATTTTCGGATGGTATCGTGATCAATGGTTTTTGCTTTTTTTAGGTTTACTGGTCCAAACGATAGTCTAGCACTATCATAGTTCAGGTGTAAAAACGCCACATACCTATATTCACCCAGTGTATGTCAAATAGATCTATAAAATAATCAAATCAATTACAGATTTAAGTTATTCTTTTTTTGTTTCTTTGTCATTTTCAAAAGAAACAAAAAAAGAATTCATATTCTCATAACTCAAGTTAGATAAGTTTCAACGCCCAAGCCCAATCTGGCATTTAAACTCTTGACTTATCAATCAGACCATCCATAGTTGATTGTGGCATCTTCACATACCAAGGCTCGTGCTTTCATTAAGCATTGGGTTGAGATTCCATTCAATTCCTAGTGTATACTCGATCTTGGGGACTAAATTGATTCGGGTCGCATCAGTTCTTGACGGGGTTCGTATCAAAACAACTTCAAGGAAGGTTGCAAGCTTGTGATGAAAAAATGAAGAAGAAGCATAGGATCGAATAACAACTCCTCAAGATGGGAATCAATCTAAAAAAGAGAGAAGAAAACTCTGACAATGAGAGTTATATCCAAGGTAGAGGTCGGGGACGAGGTAGACGTCATGGTCATAGACGAAGGAGAAAGCTCAACCAGAGGACAAGGCAAAGGCAATCCAAAATTGAGGTATGACAAATCCCAAGTATAGTGCTATAATTGTCAAAAGTTTGGATATTATGCTTCAGAATGTAGAGCTCTAAGTACTAGAATTAATGAGAGAGTGAATTATATTGAAGAGAAGAATGGTGAAGATGGTACGCTTTTACTAGCATGGAATGACACTAGTAGAGGTCAAGAAAACACATGAGTGGAAATAAAAGCATGTTCATGGAACTAAATGAATTTGTGAATGACAATGTCGCTTTTAGAGATGATTCAAAAGTACTAGTAAAGGGCAGAGATAACATTTCTTTTTCTTGCAAAAGATGGTAGGCACAAATAATTTCAAATAGGGCTAAAAGATTATAGTAAAGGTGAAAATGTCGAAGAATAGAATGTTTCCTTTAAATAGTCAAAATGATGTTGCAAAGTGTCTCAAAACTTGTCACAAAGATCAATCCTAGATTTGGCATCTTCGATATAGGCATCTCAACTATGGTGGACTAGAGCTACTATCAAAGAAGAACATGATGAAAGACGTTCAATCAATCATCCCAATCAACTATGTAAAGGATGTTTACTTTGCAAGCAATTTAGAAAGAGCTTTCCAAATAAGTTAAACTCAAGAGCTCGGAAGCCACTCAGGCTTATTCATACTGACGTATGCGGTCCATTCAAGCCAAGCTCCCTTGGTAAAAGTAACTACTTTCTTCTCTTCATATATGATTTTTCAAGAAAAACTTGGGTGTTTTTTTGTTTTAAGCAAAAGTCATAAGTCTTTGAATGTTTTAAGAAGTTCAAGCTGCAGTGGAAAAAAAAAAAGGACACCAGATTAATGCCATAAGATTTAATCGAGGTGGAGAGATTCACTTGCAAAGAATTCGAAGAGTTTTGTAAAGCAAACAGAATTCGATGCCCTTTAACAATTCCAAGATCTCCCCAATAAAATGGTGTTGCAGAAAGAAAGAACAAAACAATTCTCAACATGGTAAGAAGCATGCTCAAGATTAAGAGACTACCCAATGAATTTTGGGCTGAAGCTGTTGTATGTGTAGTCTACTTATCCAACCGATCTTAAAAAAGAAAGTGTGTAGGGCAAGATGCCACAAGAAGCATGAAGTGGAAGAAAGCCCAGCATCACCCATCTGAGAGTTTTTGGAAGCATTGCCTAAGCCGCTGTTTCATTTGTAAAACAAAAGGGCATTTCGTGAGAAATTGTCCAAATCGACCTTCCAAATTAGTCTAGGATGACTATTGGTGCATAGGTTCTTTGTTCTTCTGGGTTGGTTGAGGTTCTTGAGACAATTCTGGGGAGAGTTCTAGATCTGGAACTGCTGGAGAAGAGAGAAAAGCCAAGCTAGATGACAAAAGTGAGAAGTTCATCTTCATTGGCTATGACAACAATTCCAAAGGATACAAGTCATACCATCCAAACAATGGGAAGATTGTGTTAAGCTAAGATATAATTTTTGATGAAGAAGGAGAATGAGATTTTAGCTTTAGTGTAGATGACTTCAACTTCTTTTATATTGAAAAAGATGATTAGAAGAATAACAAGAGCCAGTTACTTCACTTATCTCACTAGCTTCAACCACATGTGGAGATTCACCATCATCTTTCTTAAATGAAAGAACTGAAGAACGTACAAGGAGTCTTCAAAATCTCTACAAGGTAACTAAAAGACTTGAAAATCTCAATATCTTTTGCTTCTTTGCTAATTGTAAGCCAGTCAACATTCAAGAAGATGCACAATATGAGAAGTGGAGAATCGGAATGGATGAAGAAATCAAAGCCGTCAAGAAGAATGACACTTGGGAACTTACTCAGTGTCAGATGGGTGTATAAGGCAAAGAGAAATGCCAAAGGAGAAATTGAAAGGCACAAAGTAAGGTTGGCATAGACTATGATGAGGTATTTGCTCCTATAGCCCAACTTGAAACTATTAGACTTATAATTTCTTTAACTGTTTAGAAAAAATGGAAGATTTTTTAGTGGATGTGAAGTCTGCTTTCTTGAATGGATTCCTTGAAGAAAAAGTTTATATTGAACAACCATTAGGCCATGTGGTGAAAGGACATGAAAACAAAGTTCTGAGATTGAAGAAAGCTTTTAATGGGTTAAAGCACTAAGGGCATGGAATAGCAGAATTGATAAGTACTTTCAAGAGAACGGCTCCACCAAATACCCATATGAACATACTCTCTACGTCAAAGAAAAAGTTGGAGATATTTTGATTATGTGTCTGTCCGTGGATGATCTCATCCTCACTGAAAATAATTTAAGCTTATTTGAAGAGTTCAAAAGAGTGATGATCAAAGAGTTCAAGATAACTGACATAAGATTGATGGCATATTATCTTAGCATTAAAGTCAAGCAAAAAGAAAAAGGCATATTTATCTCCCAAGAAAGCTATGCAAAAGAGATTCTCAAGAAGTTCAAGATGAATAATTTCAAGCCTATAAGCACGCCAGTGGAATGCAGAGTCAAGTTATCCAAATATGATGAAGGCGAAGGTACATATCCAACACTCTTTAAGAGTTTGGTTAGAATCTTATGTTATTTGACAAGCATGAGACTAGATATCCTTTATGAGATTTGACTATATGGAGATGATGTTTCAGAAAGTGCATACAGACGTAAGGTATCTGTATAAGGTAAGAACATCTGTTTGTAGCGAACTCCAGAACTGGTGAGGAATAGGTTTTTAACCAGATGAAGAATGTCAAAACCTATAAGCAAATCTTTATCGGGCAGGTTGGAAGCTACAATCTTTTTCCAAATTATGCAATTCGGAAAAAATTGAATACCAATGGGTTTTTTGGTAATCAAGGTAGTTTCAAAAGTTTCACCATTCACTGCTCTGAAGAGCTTGGAATGACGTTCCCAATAGTCTGAGGGAAGAACAGAAGGATCAATCATACTAGTGTCTGCACCAGTGTCAAGAAACCCGATAACAGGAACACGTTATGGAATTTGGAAGAAAGGATGGATATCTTGAGAGAAGGTCTAAGAATAGTGGAAACATGGTTAACAGTTTGGACTGTAAAGATGACTGAAATATCTTCAGAATCTGAAGATTCGCAAGATTCTGCGATAAGAAAGGCAGTTTGATCATCTTGTGCCGACTGTTCTGAAAAATTTGATTCGACATCCTCATTCTCAGATAACAGAGAAGAATGCTGAAGATGTTGGATAAGTCGAACAGCTTTGGCTAATTTGTGAGGACAACTTCGGGCAAAGTGACTGCGTTTCTTGCAGATGAAACAATGGTTGGATTTTTTCTTTCGGAACTGAGAGGCATCTTTCTTTTTGAAATACCGGAAAGGTTTTTTGGAGGATGTTTTTCGGTGGAAGTGTTTCCGGAAATGGCGTTTCTTTGTGGTTAGACAAACACATTTCTTTTCATCCTTACACTCGATTTTGAGATAAGGTTTTTTACAAGCTTTAGAGAAGGGTTTCTTGTCTTCTATGAGATCTTTGAAGAACTCTTTTTGTTCACAGATTTTATCAAGAGATAGCATGGCCATCTAGAAAATCTTTCCCAGAGAGATATCAGCTATGCTCAGATTTGTGGCTGTGAGTTTTCTTTGAAGGTCAGGTTGTAACTCAGCAGGAAGAGAGGCGATAAAGACATGTTTAAGAGATGGCTCATTGAACCCATTTAGCTTGTAGAATAGAATATTCATTCTTTTGTAATGAGCATCCAGAAGATGTCTTTTAAGAGAACAGCATTTCATCTGATGGTATTCTTTTCTGTCTGCTTCAGTGGAAGCAGTTTTTTCACCGATAAATTGCTCATGAATAATATTAAGGGATGTACCAATCGGAGATTCCATGAATTGGAGCTGTCTGTATTCTCCTAAACTTTCTAGCCAGTCTCGTAAAGAACCCGTGGAGCGAGCCATGAATTCACGAAGAACGGCTTGAGGTTGAGCATTAGGCTTGGTACCTTGGAGATCAATCCAAGCAGTAAATTCTTGAAGTCTAGTTGCCCATTTGTGATGGGGAATGTCATCAAATGTAAACCAAGATGCTGAAGATGGTTTTGTTGAGTGTTCATGAACTGGTGGCAGTACTGGGTCTGTTTGAGAAGCTTGGTCAGAAGGATTGTCATCAACAATAGGTGTTGACGTAGAGGTACTTGGATCTGCAGTTTCAGTGGCCATTAATATGCCTGTAATGTCAGCATATTCAGACTCAAAGTCAGTAGAGCCTTTTGATGAGTCATAAGAGGAGGACGAAGGTGAATTATTTGTTTCAGGCTCAGAAGTGTCGGAGGAATCTGAAGATTGGATCTGGACAGTACGATAATGATACTAGTCCATTGGATCTTTATCTTTTTTAAGAGGCTCGAGATGGTCTTGTGGTGAGTCTTCTGGAGGGATTATAGATGTAGAGGAAGAGGAAGTGGCCTTTGTACGTGGTTCAGAGATTTTGACTTTAGATCTTGATTTTTTGGGTGAAGATGGTTGAGGAGTTGGTTGAAGGTGAGAGAAACCAAAGAACTGATTATAAACAGGTTGTTGAGGTCGGGATGGTGTGTAGAATGGTGCATAGGTTTTAAATATTGGAGGAGATACTGGTGGAGGTTGTGGTTGAGTAAAAAGAGAAGGTCGAGTCTTTTCAGCATCAATCCTGGACAATTCAGCTTTGAGTTTTCTGATCTCAGCTTCTTTTTTATTAAACTCTGGACCCTAGATATGATTGTTGATCATTCGTCTGAGATTGGCATCAAGCTCAGAGATCCGGTCCTGAAGATGTATATACATCTGATCAAGACAACTGCTAATTGATTCAACTTTTGTTTCCGTCTGAGAGACTTGATTGGCAACACAGTCAATTTTCTTACCGAGTTGTTGAAGAGTATGATTTTGAGCATTGGCATTTTTGGTTTGCCAATTCAAAACAGCTTCATACTGTTTGGTTCTTCAGGTTGCGCAGAGGCTGTAATAGGATATTGAACAAAAGGTTTTGAGGTGACACAGGTTTGGGTGTCGGTTTGTTTTTCAAGTGGAGGAAATGATTCCTCATAGAAATGACTTGAAAACATAAGGCATGACCTGATTGGGTGAATAGGGGGTTTTGGATCCGGTGTAGGTTGTGGAAGAAAGGATTTGTAGGGTGGTGGAGGATAAGAAGATTTTTTCTTCTTCTTTTTCTTTCTCCGCATAACTTCCAATTCTTCATCAATATCCGTATCCTCCAAGCAAGGACAATCCAGATTGCACATATGGGCTTCAGGAACATCCCATAGGAAATGACCATTGAGTTTATCAGGATATACTGGATATCCTTCTGATGAAAAACTATGAATAGGAAGTTTCTTTTCTTGACCAATTTGGACTGCTGTGATCATAGCAGTATAAGAAAGCCGTGGACTGTCTGAAACGGGCTTGGTGTCAGGAGTTTGAAAAGACAGTTTGACTTGACCATTTGGTCGTTTGACAAATGTAGCTTCTGTGGTTTGTACTGGTTCAGAATTTTGGTGAAATTGCTCATAGTTGGTTAGCCATTCAAGAGGCATGAGTTTTAGCAAATCTTGTTTCTGGATTTGTTTGGGGATTTGGATGATGGTTGGAATTGTGTCTTTGTCCGCCAATATCATCAGGGCATTAGAAGTTGTGTATGGTGTGGGAAGATCTAGTGCATGATTTTGTAATCGATACACTATTTGATGATGGAGGGTTGCAATCTTTGATGTGGGTGTTCGTTCTGCTCCTTGGAGCTGGATCTAGACTTTAAGGGTAGTTGGAAGATTGGGATCCTCAAGAGAGAGGTTGAAATTTGGGTATAAGGTTAATAAGACACTGCCAGCATGAAGGGTTGTCAGAACTGTTCCAACAACAGCATGTTGGTACTCCTTGAACTTGGTGTCTAGGAGAGCAATTCTAGCTATAACAGGTAAGCCTTTCCGACCATGAAGAGTGAGAATTAATCGTACACCACCAAGATGGAGGTGTGTGTACCCTTCTCGTTTCCAGTTGGTGACGAGATCTGAGGGTATTTCCATAGTGACATATTGTTCACTCTGTGAGGCTTGGCGAGCACACTGATCCAGTCTAGAAGACTGCATATATTCCTTTGGGAGTGGTCTTTTAGTGGAGATGAGGGTTCGAATACTTCTAGTAAGAGAAGTTTTCTGTTTGTAGAGATTGTAAGGACTCATGATGGGAAACTGGGACTCATTAATTTGAGCAGATTCTGGAATATAAGAATATTCAACAAGATTCTCAATTTTGGAGGCTATGTGTTTAAAGCATGATTTGGGGAGAGAGAGTGTAGAAGAAAGAGAAATATGAGAGGAAGATGAGGTAAGAGTTGAGCTTGAAGATGAAGTTGTTTCCATGGTTGGTGAATCTTCTTCTAGGAGATCAAATAGGATTATTCAAATTACTAATGATACCACCTCAACATGAAGTGTGGCTCTGATACCAATGGGCTCGATACAACAATTCCTCAGGATTGTTAATTATGTCCGTGATTTTATCCCAAAAGTTGCAATTCACACTAGCCAGCCGTCACGCATGCTCAAAAAACAGTGCCCTCCATGGGGCCCTGCTCAGACCGAACTAAAGTACTACTCATAACTAAAACAACCCACAAGGTCTACTACTCATAACTAAAGTACCATCATCTCTCAATGAAAAGTCGATCCACAATCTATCCTTCACATCTTCTTTTATTTTAATCAATTTCAGATCTTGATCTTGCATCTCTCGAATTTGATCAATCAAAATAGGCCTAACTTGAAAGTGTGCCAAAAGTGCTCCATTTTGACCCACTGCCAGTTCTGTATCCAAAGACCTCAAATCAATTAATAACAAAATGTATGATACTTTTATGTGGGAGACCAAACTTGAAGAATTCCGACTAAGAGCATCAGTTACAACGTTCGTCTTGCCTAGATGGTAATCAATAATACAATCATAATCTGCAATCAATTCAACCCATCTGTGATGTCTTTGATTTAATTACTTTTGTGTGTATAAGTACTTCGAGCTTTTATCAAAGTCTTTAAAGCAAACACCACTGCTGCAAGCTCTAAATCATGTGTCAGATAATTCAGTTCATGTTCCTTGAGTTATCGAGAAGCATAAGCAATTACCCTTTTGTGTTGCATCAATACACAGCCTAATCCTTGTCTGGATGCATCGCTGTAAACTATAAATCCTTCTATACTTAATGGAAGTGTAAGAATTAAAGATGAAGCTATCTTGGGTTCTTGGAAACTCTATTCATAATCATCTGTCTACTCAAATTTTGCTTTCTTCTTTATCAGTTTTGTTAAAGGTAAAGCTATCTTGGAAAAGCCTGATGAGAACCATCAAGGGAATACCATTAAAGCTTCAAGTGATCCTTTGCACATTCATGAAGGCCCAATTACAAGAGCTAGAGCCAAAAAGATGCAAGCTACTTTAAATGGATTAATTGAGAAAATGTGGACTAAAAATGCAATTCAAGATGCAAGACATCATGAATTGGGCTTGGAGAGAAGACAAGGCATTGTTGGCATTATTCAAGCTACTGGGCAGCCAAATACACAATTTGGATTCAATGCAGAAAGGGCAAATTCGGAATAAAACTGGTATTGATTGAGCCAGAAATAATGTACAAGCTATATACCATTGGAAAAATAATTAAGTTAGCTTTCCAATGCATTTTACAGAGATGGAGTTGGAGTTCTCTAGAAGGCATTATGACCAATTTATTACAGCTTGTTCAGACTTTGGAATTCCAACGACTCATATGTTTATTCAACTTCATTTATTTGTTTTGTTTCAAGTTTGTCAATGTGTTAGGTAAGTCTACCATCAATGATGGTGGGTTAGCATTAAATTTGTCAATGATAGCATTAATTATGGTAGGCTAGCATTAAGTTTGTCAATGACTAACATTAATAATTGTGGGTTGGTGAAGACTTTTGAAGTACCCTTTGACAAACCTATGCTTGAAGGGTTGTTCCAATATTTCCATTTGTATTTTTAAGATCATGGGTTTCTTTTAGCCTATTTAAACTCAGCAACCTTATTATGTAAGAGAATTAGAGATTAATGTTATTTAAATTTGAAAGAATTATTCTTTCTTTGGTTCTTCTAAGAACTAGTGAACTTATCAAGAATTTGTATTCTTGTGGCATTCTAAATCTAGACTTATCACTCACCTTCCCATCTACATCTTGAGTGTGGCGTCAATATCATTCTCTAGACCTCTGGTTCATGTTTTCTTAAGCATTGGGTCAAGGTTTTGTTTGTCATAAATATGTTTAGAACTTTCTTGAGAAGTTAAAACTTCAAATTAAGTGTGGATTTCAAAGTTTCATTGTGGGGTTCATATCAAAGCCCTCAACGAATCTGCGGTAGTAACCTACTAATCCTAGCATCCAAACTCCCAGATAAAGATTTACTGATAGGTTTTGACATTCTTCATTTGGTTAGAAACCTATTCCTCACCAGTTCTGGAGTTCGCTACAAGCAAATGTTCTTGCCTTATACAGAAACACTACGTCTGTATGCACTTTCAGAAACACCATCTCCATACAGTCATATTTCACAAAAGTTCCTAGAATTTTGCCCAGAAAACCATTCACAGTTTCACCATCCTTCACCTCTTTGGAAGAATGAACAATTCTTCATTCACCTTCCTTACCACCCAAAAACACGGCACTCTTGGCCTTCAAAGAGGGTGAAAGTTGCGAGAAAACAATTTCATTTTACAAAAATCGGTTTTGGAGGATAAAACAGGACCTTTATGATGCACAGGATCCTTAGGCTTAAGGCAAGTGCAAAGCATACTCAGTTTAGAAAATTAGAGGTGAGCGTATCATTATTAACCCAAACAATTTCTTTGATTCCTAGAAAAGAGAAAAAGTTTAGAGAAACATAATGTGAAGAAAACCTAAATGTTATTTCTAATTAACTCCTGCCTTACAAAGGGATAGAGAGATCCTTATATAGAGATCTCGAGGAAGGAGAGATATTCTTTGGGCAGAGGTCTTTTGGTGGAGATGGGTTCGGATACTTCTGGTTAAAGAAGTTTTTTGTTTGTAGAGATTGTAAGGACTTATGATAGGGAACTGAGATTCATTGATTTAGGCAGACTCAGGAATATAGGAATATTCGACATGATTTTCAATTTTAGAGGCTACATGTTTTTGACATGATTTTGGAAGAGAGAGAGTGGAGGAAAGAGAAATATGAGAGGAAGGATGATGAAGGAGTTGAGATTGAAGATGAAGTTGTTTCCATGTTTGGTTAATCTTCTTCTAGGAGATCAAATAATATTATTTGACATTACTAATGATACCACCGCTGCGTTTGGCATGGTTCTGATACCAATGGGTAGTTGTACGTGGCGTTGTATTTGAATTTCATCTAATCAGCCATAAATTCCTTATCAACATGGATAATTCCTCTTTTCCTAGAATCTTTGACTTCAAAAATAAGTTGCTCCCTGACAAGCAGCTGCTCAAACTCAAAACCTGGTTTGCTAAGTATGACTTTACTGTCCAGCACATAAAAGGCAAACAGAACCTCATCCCAGATTTCCTTACACGTTCGGCTATAAATAAACCCTCACTTATTTCCACAATTCACACCATCCCAGTCATAGCCATGAATCGTCAACTTCCTTTCAAAGCTCTCCACCAGAGAACCTTTCCCATGAACATTCCTTTTCACTCAGCCTACCAGATCCAAGATTTTGCAAAGAAATTCATGTTAAACCAGTCCTCACTCACATCACCACTCCTGAGTTCTCATCA
>NW_006262201.1:22810619-22835173 GCF_000493195.1 Citrus x clementina | reverse complement strand
CAACTAAAAAATCTATGTACTTTCACGGATTAGACAGAATGCTAGAACAGGAAGCCAACATGTTCACTACAGTCTTCATCGTTCACAGACCCTACTTCCAACACCCAGAGACAAAAGACTTCTGGACACAAGATATTGCCTATGAATGGAAAACTTATCCCCATCCTTATACCCTCATCCATGACACAACTGTTACCTCGGTTCTCAAGTCATACCTAATGGAACTCAACAATGTTCAGCCACCTACCACAAACATCCACCACACATCTATTGGACCATCACACACCTTGGAAATTATTCCAAAGACACAAACCTGTACTCCAGGTTCCAATTCAAGTCCTCAAGGAATCCTTATCATGGAACAACGTCCTGATTACACTAACGTCTTATTCCAAGACGCTCAGGATCCATGGGAAGATTTTCAGTCCCTTCTCCATACTGAACATTCCCATTACACTGTCACAGATCCAGATCCTGAACTGTAGAAATGACTGAAATATCATTAGAATCAGAAGATTCTGCTATAATGAAAGCAGTTTGGTCATCTTGTTCTGATTGTTCAGAAAAGTTTGATTCAACATCTTCATTTTTTGATAACAGGGAAGAATGTTAAAGATGCTATATGAGACGAACAGCCTTGGCAGACTTGTGAGGACAGTTTCGAGCAAAGTAACCGTGTTTCTTGCAAATGAAACAACGATTATGCTTTTTCTTTCTGTACTGAGAGACATCCTTTTCCTTAAAATACCGGAATGGTTTTTTGGAGGATGATTTTTTGTGGAAGTGTTTATGAAAATATCTTTAGCTGCTTGACAGCTTCTGTCTGTGCTGGTCCCCATGGAGGGCACTGTTTTTTTAGCATGCGCGACAGTTGGCTTGTGTGGACTGTAACTTTAGGGATGAAATCACGGACATAATTAACAATCCCGAGGAATTGTTGTATCTGCTTTTTGTTGAGATGTGTGTCCGAGAACTTTAATAATTCAGTTGCAATGTGTGGACCAGGTTGATAATGGCCATCTTTAATCACTATACCAAGAAAGTCAATTGATTCCTTTGCTATGCTGCTTTTCTTTTCAAAAAGCATGATTCTGTGTTCCTGCACAATATGAAGGAAATCCGAAAGGAGTTTCTGGTGGTTTTCATGGTCCAATGAAAATAATAAGATATCATCAATATAAACCAAAGCATGATGAAGGATAGGACTGAAGATGTTTGCCATGGCCTTTTGTAATAATGAAGGAGCGACTTTAAGACCAAAAGGCATTACAGTCCATTGATAATGGGCATCTAGAATGTAGAAGGCAGTTTTGGGACGGTCAACTGGTGAAATACCAAGTTGCCAAAAACCAGCTTTTAAATCAAACTTAGAGAAGATACAAGCCCCTTGAAGATGAACAAACAGGGTTTGGATTTTTTGAAGGGGAAACTTAATCATTCTTTATAAAAAGATTTAGTGGGCTAGTAAATCAAATAAACTAATCTCTTTTTTTTCACGAAACTAAATCCAAATCGTTTTTTCGACATAAAAGGGCTTTGACAAAGCCCCAATCTGAATTCAGTAGGGTTCAAATTAAACCCGTGTTGGGAGTAAACTGAGAAACATTTCTTTGCTTTAGCAAAGCAAAGAGATCTGAAGGAGACATACCCGGGTGTGAAGCTTTTGTGGGGTTTATGTCTTTGTTGAGTTTAAGAGAAAGGTGAATGAAAAATTGTTCATTTTTCCAAAGAGGTGAAGGATGATGGAACTGTGAATGGTTTTCTAGACAGAACTCTAAAAACTTTTGTGAGATTTGACTATATGGAGATGATGTTTCAGAAAGTGCATACAGACGTAGTATTTCTGTATAAGGCAAGAACATTTGCTTGTAGCGAACTCCAGCACTGGTGAGGCATAGGTTTTTAACCGAATGAAGAATGTCAAAATCTATCAGTAAATCTTTATCTGGGAGTTTGGATGCTACAATATTTTTCCAAATTATGCAATTCGGAAAGAATTGAATACCAATGGGTTTTTTGGTAATCAAAGTGGTTTCAAAAGTTTCTCCATTAACTGCTCGGAAAAGTTCAGGTGTTTTTCCCAACAATCAGGGGGAAGGACAGAAGGATCAATCATACTGGTATCTACACCAGTGTCAATAAACCCGATGACAGGAACAGATTTATGAAATTTTGAATTGACAGTTTGAACTGTAGAGATGACTGAAATATCATCAGAATTAGAAGATTCTGCTATAAGGAAAGCAGTATGGTCATCTTGTTCTGATTGTTCAGAAAAGTTTGATTCAACATCTTCATTTTCTGATAACAGGGAAGAATGTTAAAGATGCTGTATGAGACGAACAGCCTTGGCAGACTTGTGAGGACAGTTTCCAGCAAAATGACCGCGTTTCTTGCAAATGAAACAACGATTATGCTTTTTCTTTATGTACTGAGAGACATCCTTTTTCTTAAAATACCGAAATGGTTTTTTGGAGGATGATGTTTTGTGGAAGTGTTTCTAAAAATGTCTTTTCTTTTTGGTCGGACAAACACACTTCTTTTCATCTTTGCACTCTATCTTGAGATAGGGATTTTGACAAGCTTCAGCAAAGGATTTTTTGTCTTCCATGAGATCTTTGAAGAATTCCTTCTGCTCACAGATTTTGTCAAGACATAACATTGCCATTTGAAAAATCTTTCCCATAGAGATGTCAATTATGCTGAGATTAGTGGCTGTGAGTTTCCTTTGAAGATCAGGTTGTAACTCAGAAGGAAGAGAGGCCATGAAGACATGTTTGAGAGATGGCTCATTGAACCCATTCAACTTGTAAAATAGAATACTCATTCTTTTGTAATGAGATTCCAAAAGATGTCTTGAGAGAACAACATTTCATCTGATGATACTTTTTCTGTCTGCATCGGTAGACGCGGTTTTTTCACCGATGAATTGTTCATGGATGATATTGAGTGTTGTACCAGTTGGGGATTGCATGAATTGGAGCTGTCTGTATTCTCCCAAGCTTTCTAACCGGTCTCGCAAAGAACCAGTGGATCGGGCCATAAATTCACGTAGAACAGCTTGAGGTTGGGCATTTGGTTTTGTTCCTTGGAGATCAATGCATGCTGAAGATGTAAACCAAGATGCTGAAGATGGTTTTGTTCCTTGACGGGGAATGTCATCAAATGTAAACCAAGATGCTAAAGATGGTTTTGTTGAGTGATCAGGAGCTGGTGGCGGCATTGGGGGCACTGATTCTGTCTGAGATGTTTTATTTTCATCATCAGAAGAACTGTCTTCAACAATAGGAGTTGAAGTTGAGGCATTTGGATCCTCAGTTTTGGTTGCCATTAATATGCTCGTAATGTCAGCATATGTTGATTCAGAGTCAGTGGAGGAACTATCTGGGTTTGTGGATGAAGAAGAGAAAGATGGGTTTGACTCATATATTGTTTCTGATTCAGAGGAATCGGATGATGTGCTTTGAATAACATGATAATGATACTGATCCATTGGTCCTTTGTCTTTTTTAGGAGGTTCAGGAGTGGCTTTTGATGAATCTTCTAGAGGTACGGGAGGAACAGATGAAGATGAAGTGACCTTTGATTGTGGTTTCGTAATTTTGACTTTGGATTTTGATTTTTTGGGTGAAGAGGGCTTTGGTTGAGGAGTTGGTTGAAGGTGTGAGAATCCAAAGAATTGGTTGTAAACTGGTTGTTGAGGTCTGGATGGTGTGTAGAAAGGTGCATAAGTTTCAAACATTGGAGGAGATACTGGTGTGGTTTGTGTTTGAGTAAATAGTGATGGACGAATCTTTTTAGCATCAATTCTTGCCAATTCAGCTTTGAGCTTTCTGATCTCTGCTTCTTTTTTATTAAACTCTGGACCCCATATATGATTGTTAATCATTCTTCTAAGATCAGTATCTAATTCAGAGATATGGTCTTGTAGATGTATGTACATCCGATCAAGACGATTGCTGATTGAATCAACTTTAGTTTCTGTCTGGGAGATTTGACTGGCAACTCGATCAATTTTTTTTCCGAGTTGTTGAAAAGTTTTATCTTTGAGCCTTCGCCATTTTTAGTTTGCCCCAATTTAAGACCAGCTTCATACCTATTTTGGGTTCTGCAAGTTGCCCAGAGGCTGTAACCTGGGGATTGGACAAAAAGGTTTGAGATAACTTTGTTTGCGGGTCTGTTCTGTTTTTCAAGTGAAGGGAATGTTTCCTCATAAGATTGACTTGAAAACATTAGGCAGGATCTTATTGGGTAAAAAGGAGGTTTGGGATCTGGTGGAGGTTGTGGAGGAAAGGATTTGCAAGATGTTTTTGGATGAGAAGGTTTTGTCTTCTTCTTTTTCTTTCTCCTCATAACTGCTAGTTCCTCATCAATATCCGTATCATCCAAGCAAGGACAATCCGGATTGCACATATGGGCTTCAGGAACATCCTATAGAAAATGACCATTGATTTTGTCAGGATATACAGGATACCCTTCTGATGAGAAGCCATGAATGGGAAGTTTCTTTTCTTGACCAGTTTGAATTGCTATGATCATAGCAGTGTAGGAAAGCCTTGGACTGTCTGAAATAGGCTTAATTTCAGGGGTTTGAAAAGATAGTTTGGAATTGCAATCCTAGACACTGGGTTCAAACAGTACCAACATGCTGTAATAGGAACCGTCCTGACCACACTCCAGCTGGCAGTGTCCTGTTAACTTTTGGCCTCATATACACTGGTTGGACGCTCCCAATTCAATACAACTTATACTTTCTGGGGATCCACATAAATACCATCAGTGGAAATCACATAGCCCAAGAATGTAACTCTGTCCAGCCAAAATCGACATTTACTGAATTGAGCATAAAGCTGCCAATGTCTTAAGGTTTGTAAAGCAAACCTCAAGTGTTCTGCATGTTCCTCTTTGGCTACATGAATATATCAGGACGTCTTCAATAAATACAATAACAAACTGATCTAAATAAAGATGAAACACCTGATTCATAAGATCTATAAATGTTGTGGGGGCATCAGTTAACCCAAAGGGCATCACTAGAAACTCATAATGTCCATAACGGGTCCTGAATGCGGTTTTGGGTATATCAGCATCTCTAATCTTCAATTGATAATAACCTGAACGTGAATCTGTCTTTGAGAAAACTGTCACACCCTGTAGCTGATCAAATAAATCATCAACCCAATGAATCAGATGGTTGTTACAAATAGTGACTGTCACATCGGATTGATGATTTATTTGATCAGTTGCAGGGTGTGACAGTTTTCTTAAAGACAGATTTACGTTCAGGTTATTATCAATTGAAGATTAGAGATGCTGATATACCCAAAACTGCATTCAGGACCCGTTATGGACATTATGAGTTTCTAGTGATGCCATTTGGGTTAATTGATGCCCCCGCAACATTTATAGATCTTATGAATCGGGTGTTTCATCTTTATTTAGATCAGATTATTATTGTATTTATTGAAGACGTCCTAATATATTCACGCAGCAAAGAGGAACATACAGAACACTTGAGGTTTGCTTTACAAACCTTAAGACATTGGCAGCTTTATGCTCAATTAAGTAAATGTCGATTTTGGCTAGACAGAGTCACATTCTTAGGCTATGTGATTTCCACTGATGGTATTTATGTGGATCCCCAAAAAGTATAAGTTGTATTGAATTGGGAGTGTCCAACCAGTGTATATGAGGTCAAAAGTTAACAGGACACTGCCAGCATGGAGTGTGGTCAGGACGGTTCCTATTACAGCATGTTGGTACTATTTGAACCTAGTGTCTAGGAGCACAATTCCAAACTATCTTTTCAAATCCCTGAAACTAAGCCTAGTTGAGACAGTCCAAGCTTTCCTACACTGCTATGATCACAGCAGTTCAAACTGGTCAAGAAAAGAAACTTCCCATTCATGGCTTCTCATTAGAAGGGTATCCTGTATATCCTGACAAAATCAATGGTCATTGTCTATGGGATGTTCCTAAAGCCCATATGTGCAATCTAGATTGTCCTTGCTTGGATGATACGGATATTGATGAGGAACTAGCAGTTATGAGGAGAAAGAAAAAGAAGAAGACAAAACCTTCTCATCCAAAAACATCTTGCAAATCCTTTCCTCCACAACCTCCACCAGATCCCAAACCTCATGTTTACCCAATAAGATCCTGCCTAATGTTTTCAAGTCAATCTTATGAGGAAACGTTCCCTCCACTTGAAAAACAGACAGACCCACAAACCAGAGTTATCTCAAAACTTTTTGTCCAATCCCCAGTTACAGCCTCTGGGCAACCTGAAGAACCAAAACAGTATAAAGCTATTTTAAATTAGCAAACTAAAAATGCCAATGCTCAAAATCAAACTCTTCAACAACTCGGAAAGAAAATTGATCAAGTTGCCTGTCAAGTCTCCCAGACAAAAACTAAAGTTGATTCAATCAGCAATCGTCTTGATTGGATGTACATACATCTACAAGACCGTATCTCTGAATTAGATACCGATCTTAGAAGAATGATTAACAATCATATCTGGGGTCCAGAGTTTAATAAAAAAGAAGTAGAGATCAGAAAGCTCAAAGCTGAATTGGCAGACTCGGCCATCACTATTTACTCAAACACAAACCACACCAGTATCTCCTCCGATGTTTCAAACTTATGCACCTTTCTACACACCATCCAGACCTCAACAACCAGTTTAGAACCAGTTCTTTGGATTCTCACACCTTCAACCAACTCCTCAACCAAAGCCCTCTTCACCCAAAAAATCAAAATCCAAAGTTAAAATTACATAACCACAATCAAAGGCCACTTCATCTTCATCTGTTCCTCCCATACCTCCAGAAGATTCATCAAAAGCCACTCTTGAACCTCCTAAAAAAGACAAAGGACCAATGGATCAGTATCATTATCATGTTATTCAAAGCACATCATCCGATTCCTCTAAACCAGAAATAATATATGAGTCAAACCCATCTTCCTCTTCTTCATCCACAAACCCAGATAGTTCCTCAACTGACTCTGAATCAGCATATGCTGACATTATGAGCATATTAATGGTCTGCCAGACTTCCTCGTCACAAATGCCAGACTTCCTGATCACTCAACAAAACCATCTTCAGCATCTTGGTTTACATTTGATGACATTCCTCGTCACAAATGGTCTGCCAGACTTCAAGAATTTGCTGCATGGATTGATCTCCAAGGAACAAAACCAAATGCCCAACCTCAAGCTGTTCTACGTGAATTTATGGCCCGATCCACGGGTTCTTAGCGAGACTGGTTAGAAAGCTTGGGAGAATACAGACAGCTCCAATTCATGCTATCCCCAATTGGTACAACACTCAATATCATCCATGAACAATTCATCGGTGAAAAAACTGCGTCTACCGATGCAGACAGAAAAAAGTATCATCAGATGAAATGTTGTTCTCTCAAAAGACATCTTTTGGAATCTCATTACAAAAGAATGAGTATTCTATTTTACAAGTTGAATGGGTTCAATGAGCCATCTCTCAAACATGTCTTCATAGCCTCTCTTCCTTCTGAGTTACAACTTGATCTTCAAAGGAAACTCACAGCCATTAATCTCAGCATAATTGACATCTCTATGGGAAAGATTTTTCAAATGGCAATGTTATGTCTTGACAAAATCTGTGAGCAGAAGGAATTCTTCAAAGATCTCATGGAAGACAAAAAATCCTTTACTGAAGCTTGTCAAAAACCCTATCTCAAGATAGAGTGCAAAGATGAAAAGAAGTGTGTTTGTCTGACCAAAAAGAAAAGACATTTTCAGAAACACTTCCACAAAAAATCATCCTCCAAAAAACCATTCCGGTATTTTAAGAAAAAGGATGTCTCTCAGTACAGAAAGGAAAAGCATAACCGTTGTTTCATCTACAAGTAACGCAGTCACTTTGCTCGAAACTGTCCTCACAAGTCTGCCAAGACTATTCGTCTCATACAGCATCTTCAACATTCTTCCCTGTTATCAGAAAATGAAGATGTTAAATCAAACTTTTCTAAACAGTCAGAACAAGATGACCAGACTGCTTTCATTATAGCAGAATCTTATGATTCTGATGATATTTCAGTCATCTCTACAGTTCAAACTGTCAACCATGTTTTAGCCATCCCTAGACCTTCTCTTAAAATGTCAATCCTTCCTTTAAAATTTCATAAACTTGTTCCTGTCATCGGGTTTATTGACACTAGTGCATATACTAATATGATTGATCCTTCTATCCTTCCCTCTGATTGTTGGGAAAAACACCTAAAACTTTTTCCGAGCAGTTAATGGAGAAACTTTTGAAACCACTTTGATTACCAAAAAACCCATTGGTATTCAATTCTTTCCGAATTGCATAATTTGGAAAAAGATTGTAGCATCCAAACTCCCAGATAAAGATTTACTGATAGGTTTTGACATTCTTCATTTGGTTAAAAACCTATTCCTCACCAGTTCTGGAGTTCGCTACAAGCAAATGTTCTTACCTTATACAGAAACACTACGTCTGTATGCACTTTCAGAAACACCATCTCCATACAGTCATATTTTACAAAAATTCCTAGAATTTTGCCCAGAAAACCATTCACAGTTTCACCATCCTTCACCTCTTTGGAAGAATGAACAATTCTTCATTCACCTTCCTGCATCACACCCAGGTATGTCTCCTTCAGACCTCTTACTTGCTAAGAATGTTCTCAGATGCTTCAGCAAGGTCTTATTGAACCTACTGATTCAGATTAGGCTTGTCAAGCCTTCTATGTTGAAAAAAGATATGAATTAGTTCGTGGTAAAAAGAGGTTAGTTATTAATTTCCAGCCACTTAATTCTTTCCTTAAAGATGATAAGTTCCCTCTTCCCAAAATCCAGACCTTGTTTGTCCATCTTGAAAGGGCTCGTATCTTCTCTAGGTTTGATTTAAAAGTTGGTTTTTGGCAACTTGGTATTTCACCAATTGACCGTCCCAAAACTGCCTTCTGCATTCCAGATGCCCATTGTCAATGGACTGTAATGCCTTTTGGTCTTAAAGTCGCTCCTTCATTATTTCAAAAGGCCATGACAAACATCTTCAGCTTATCCTTCATCATGCTTTGGTTTATATTGATGATATCTTATTATTTTCATCTGACCATGAAAACCACCAGAAACTCCTTTTGGATTTCCTTCATATTGTGCAGGAACACGGAATCATGCTTTCTGAAAAGAAAAGCAGCATAGCAAATGAATCAATTGACTTTCTTGGTATGGTGATTAAAGATGGCCATTATCAACCTAGTCCACACATTGTAACTGAATTATTAAAGTTCCCGAACACACATCTCAACAAAAAGCAGATACAACAATTCCTCAGGGTTGTTAATTATGTCCGTGATTTCATCCCTAAAGTTGCAGTCCACACAAGCCAGCTGTCGCGCATGCTCAAAAAACAGTGCCCTCCATGGGGGCCAGCATAGACAGAAGCTGTCAAGCAGCTAAAGTTGATAGCCCAATCACCTGCTCCACTCTGAATCCCCACAACGGGACAACGCATTTTATAAACGGAAGCCAGTGATGATTACTGGAGTGCCATCCTTCTCAAAGAAATAAACGGCGTGTCTCATTTTTGTGCCTATGCAAGCGGTCAATTCAAAGAATCTGAAAAGAATTACCATGTGATTTACAAAGAGATTTTGGCGGTCAAGTATGGAATCAAAAATTTTGAATTTCATCTAATCAGCCATAAATTCCCTATCAGAGCCACACTTCAAGTTGAGGTGGTATCATTAGTAATTTGAATAATCTTATTTGATCTCCTAGAAGAAGATTCATCATCCATGGAAACAAACACATCTTTAACTTCTACATCCTCTTCATCTCATATTTCTCTTTCTTCTACTCTCTCTCTTCCCAAATCATGCTCTAAACATATAACCTCCAAAATTGAGAATCTTGTTGAATATTCTTATATTCCAGAATCTGCTTAAATCAATGAGTCCCAGTTTCCCATCATGAGTCCTTACAATCTCTACAAACAGAAAACTTCTTTCACTAGAAGTATTCGAACCCTCATCTCCACTAAAAGACCACTCCCAAAAGAGTATATCCAGTCTTCTAGACTGGACCAGTGTGCTCTACAAGCCTCACAGAGTGAACAATATGTCACTATGGAAATACCTTCAGATCTCGTTGCCAACTGGAAACGAGAAGGCTACACACACCTCCATCTTGGCGGGGTACGATTAATTCTCACTTTTCATGGTCAAAAAGGCTTACCTGTTACAGCTAGAATTGCTCTCCTAGACACCAGGTTCAAGGAGTACCAACACGCTGTTATAGGCACCGTTCTGACAACACTTCATGCTGGCAGTGTCTTATTAACCTTTTACCCTAATTTCAACCTCTCTCTTGAGGATCCCAATCTTCCAACAACCCTTAAAGTCCAGATCCAGCTCCAAGGAGCAGAACAAACACCCACATCAAAGATTGCAACCCTCCATCATCAAATAGTCTATCGATTACAGAATCATGCCCTAGATCTTCCTACACCATACACAACTTCTGATGCCTTGATGATCTTGGCAGACACAGACACAATTCCAACCATTATCCAAATCCCCAAACAAATCCGAAACAAGAATTGCTCAGGCTCATGCCTCTTGAATGGCTAACTAACTATGAGCATTTTCACCAAAATTTGGAACCAGTACAAACCATAGAAGCCACGTTTAACAGACGACCAAATGGTCAAGTTAAACTATCTTTTCAAACCCTTGACACCCAGCCTGTTTCAAACAGTCCACAGCTTTCCTATACTGCTATGATCACAGCAGTTCAAACTGGTAAAGAAAAGAAACTTCCTATTCATGGTTTTTCCTCCGAAGGGTATCGAGTATATCTTGATAAAGTCAATGGTCATTTTCTATGGGATGTTCCTGAAGCCCATATGTGCAACCCGGATTGTCCTTGCTTGGATGATACGGATATTGACAAAGAATTGGAAATTATGCGGAGAAAGAAAAAGAAAAAGAAAAAATCTTCTTATCCACCATCATCTTGCAAATCTTTTCCTCCACATCCTCCACCAGATCCCAAACCTCCTGTCCATCCAATCAGATCTTGCCTTATGTTTTCAAGTCACTCCTATGAAGAATCCTTTCCACCACTTGAAAAACAGACAGACACACAAACTCGTGTCACCTCCAAACCTTTTGTTCAATCTCCAATTACAGCCTCTGGGCAACCTGAAGAACCAAAACAGTATGAAGCTGTTTTGAATTGGCAAACCAAAAATGCCAATGCTCAAAATCATACTCTCCAACAACTCGGTAAGAAAATTGACTGTGTTGCCACTCAAGTCTCCCAGACTGAAACTAAAGTTGATTCGATCAACAGTCGTTTAGATCTGATGTATATACATCTCCAAGACCGGATCTCTGAGCTAGATGCCGATCTCAGACGAATGATCAACAATCATATTTGGGGTCCAGAGTTTAATAAAAAAGAAGCTGAGATTAGAAAACTCAAAGCTGAATTGTCCAGGATTGATGCTGAAAAGACTCAACCTTCCCTTTTTACTCAATCACAACCTACACCCGTATCTCCTCCGTTCTTTGAAACATATTCACCTTTCTACACACCATCCCGGCCTCAACAACCTGCTTATAATAAGTTCTTTCGTTTCTCCCACCTTCAACCGACTCCTCAACTATCTTCACCCAAAAAGGCACGATCTAAAGTCAAAATCTCTGAACCACGTCCCAAGGCCACTTCCTCTTCCTCTACATCTACAATCCCTCCAGAAGAATCACCACAAGACCGTCCCGAGCCTCTTAAAAAAGATAAAGGCCCAATGGATCAGTATCATTATCATACTGTCCAGACCTAATCTTCAGATTCCTCCGACTCTTCTGAGCCTGAAACACACAATAGGAGCAGAAAGCCATTCCCGCTAGAGGTTGAAGTGGGTAGACCCGGTCCATGACGGTTGACGAAACGAGTACTCCTATCCGAGAATCAAGGCACGTAATCCACTCAGCCATAACTACGATAGTGAAGCACCCACTTCTGAGAGTTGAGGGAGGTGACGGACATGGATCGTGGGAAAGGCCGGATTCGAAGGAAGGCTATAAAAGGGTAATCAATGAAGGTAAAAGGGTTAGACTTTTTGGGATTAGAACTTAAGAGAATAGTTTTCTTTGAAAAGAGAGAGAGAAATCATAAAAGAGCCACAAGATTAGTGGCCGTGTTTCCCAGAAAAAAACCTACATTTCTGACTTGAGCGTTAGAGGGTTTACGCTGGGAAAACACCAGGCGTGCTTTGACCAATTTATGTGTGTGCAGGAGTCTGTGGAGAGAAAGTCTTACAGGGCACTGTTCTGCTCGGTTAGAAGGGCTACGAGGAGAACCTGCTGTTGGTCGTGAATTTGAGAGTTGAGGAGGGATCTTGGTAGAGAACGAGCAAACACTAGAATCTCGCATCAACATTTTGGCACCATGTGTGGGGACCTGAGCAAAAAGCTTCTGTTGATAGAAAGAAGAGAAGGAAAAGAAGTGAGGTGACAATGGATGTAGTCGGAGGTAGTGCACAAGGAGGTGACTTGAGGCTTAACAAGTCCGTGACGTTGAGAGAGATAGCCAATGAGGCACGAGAAAAAGCAATGTATGAGCGGATGGAACGGATGGAGAAACAGATGGAGACCCTGACAACCATCTTACACAAGCTGAGAAGTGAACGAAGGGAAGTTTAAGAGGAGGGGGTGAGAAGTGGTGGAATGACACTAGGGCACGTTGACAGAAGGAACAACGATAATATGATGAGAGGTCGGACCACTAGAAGATTCGGTGGTGAGGTGGGTAACTCATCTCTATGGGGAGAAAGCCATGGAGGAGGAGATCAATCCCCGGGGAGGCAGGTCTTTGATAACGATGACGGAGTAGTGAATGTAGAGGAAAGAGAACTCTGGCAACACCTACATAATGTCGAGCAAGAACGAGATCAGGTTGCAGCACGTGACCCTAGTCGTGCCGTACAACTAGAAGAAGAAGTATGCAGATTAGCATAGATAATAGATGACATGCAAGGACAGAACAGAGCACCTGGTTGGAGGATAATGCTGGACGGAGAATCCCCGCTCTCAGCAGAAATCATGAGTGCAGTCATTCCGAGGGATTTTCGCCTCCCAAACCTCAGGTACTCGGGGCGAACCGATCCGTTGGTGCACATAGAGTGCTTCAACAACATAACTAGGGTGCAGGGATTCTCTCAAGCTGAAAGATACAGGGTGTTCCCGCTATCTCTAGAGGGACGAGCACGAGAGTGGTACCGAAAACTTCCTTGAGGAAGTATCAAATCCTTCGAACAGATGTGTCAGGAATTTGCAGAGCAGTTTCATGGGGCAATGGCGCCTGAAGATGATATGCTGGAGCTGACGAGCATGAAGCAGGGAGAGGAGGAAACCCTTCGAGAGTTCATCAAAAGGTTCCATCATGCTGTCCTCGATTTGGGGGCCTTCAACCATCCCCAGGCGTTGAGAGGACTGAAAGAAGAGGTGAAGATAGGACGCCTGTGGTACAATATGAGAAGTCCAGCCATTCAGTCTTACTCTGCTGCTTACGAGTAGGCCAAGAGAGGCATAGAGATTGAGGAAGAAAAGGTGGCCAAGATCAAGACAGACCAGCTGGAAGGGTTGAGGAGGAATGAGTAGAGAGCCCTACCAGGAAATGGGCCAATTAAGAGGAAGGACTACCACACCTAGGCAGTGGATCAGGAGGCCAGGTCACCTTTTACCAGCCTCATCAGAGGCCGCCCCAATATCAGCGCAGCAGGATGCAACCTCCTCGCTCACCAGCCAGAGATTCCTGGAGAAGGCATGACCAAACATATAGTCATCCTCATCCACACCCACACGGTGGTAGAGGAAGCAGACCAGAAGCACCGCCGCACCCTCCAGTTCAGAACGGCACCTACAGGGAAAGGGCGGTGCACATGATCGACCAGAGCCAAGACTATGGGCGGTATACTTCCTTGAAGATGCCCCTGGACGAGGTGTATCAGGCCATAAAGGAACGGGGATTACTGTACCTCCCTACCCCAATAACAAAGTTGCCCAGCAGGAGAGATAGGGGACGCTATTGCAAGTTCTATGGCACCCATGGTCATACCACGACTGAATGAAGGGATCTTAAGACTCAGGTTGAAGATTTGGTGAGAAATCGATACCTGGACGAGTTCGTAGATGGGACCATCCCGATGGTTGCTTCATCATGTAAAGGGGAGCAGAGTAATAGAAACATGAGCCACGAGCAGCCTATGGTAAGAGTAATTGCTGGGAGCCTAACGTTGGCAGAAGATTTCAACAGATCGAGGAAGAACTACGCTAGGTATGCCATGACTAGTAAAGAAGTGTTCTTCAACACCCCAGCAGCCAAGCGAGCAAGAATCAGGCAAGTCCCGATCATGTGGACAGATGAGAACGAAGAAGGGATTCTATATCCGCATGAGGATGCCTTAGTCATTAAAGCCACCGCTGCCAGCAAGAAGTTTGATCGGATTCTGGTAGATACGGGAATCTCAGTCGATGTCCTGTTCAAGTCAACTCTGGAGGAGATGGGAATAGCAAACCTGAGGTTAGAGCACACCAATACCTCCTTGAAGGGATTTGGTGGAGGAAAGCTGGTCCCTCTAGGCGTGGTCGAGCTGCCCATCATAATTGGCAACTCCCCGATAGAAAAGACGATGATCCTAGATTTTGTGGTTGTCGATGAAGAGGTTCCTTACCAGATATTTCTAGGCCGCCCCTTCCTGAGGATGAGCAAGGTAGTGCTCTCCAATCATTACTTGGCTCTCAAGTATCGGGTGAATGGTGTAGTGGGAGTGGTATGAGGAGACCAGAGAATCGCCTGAAGATATTACTCCACAGCAACAAGGGAAGTAATGCAGATCACGTCGTTTGACACTTGGGGGGAAGTCAAGGATGGCAGACAGGAGCCCGTTGAGGAGCTGGAAGCGGTAAAATTAGAGCAAGGTGATTCGAAAAAAATAATCCGAATTGGGTCGAGGCTTAAAGAAGAGCAGAAGCAGGAGCTGGTTTGTTGCCTGCGGGCCCACGCAGATGTGTTTGCTTAGACACATGAAGACATGCTGGGAATCGACTTCGAGGTGGGTTGCCATAGGTTAGCAATAAGGAAGGACGCTCGGCCGATAAGACAGAAAAGAAGATGCTTCAACCAGGAGAGATACAAAGCAATCAATAGTGAGGTAGAGAAGCTTTTGAAGGCAGGGTTCATTCAGGAAGTAAATTACCCCGAATGGATATCGAATGTTGTCCTGGTGAAGAAGGCAAATGGGAAATGGAGGATGTGCGTTGATTTTACTGATCTCAACAAGGCGTGCCCGAAAGATAGTTTTCCCCTGCCCAAGATCGATCAGCTGGTTGACTCAACAGCCGGTCATGGGCTGATTAGCTTCATGGATGCATTCTCGGGATATAATCAAATCCCAATGTGCGAGCAGGATGAGGAGAGCACAACTTTTATCACTAACCAGGGTTTGTTCTGTTACAGGGTCATGCCATTTGGTCTCAAAAATGCGGGTGCCACATACCAGAGGTTGGTGAACAAAATCTTCAAGCCGCTGATTGGAAGATAACCAAATCAAAAATCCCAAGCAAACATGTCAAGCACCTTGAGGAGACATTTGGGCTTCTAAGGAAGTACAAGATGAAGCTAAACTTGGAGAAGTGTACTTTTGGGGTCGAATCGGGAAAATTCCTTGGGTTCATGGTGAGTCATCGGGGAATCGAGGCGAATCCTGAGAAGATCCAGGCAATCGTGCAGATGAGGTCCCCTTGTAACCTGAAGGAGATACAGAGCCTTACTGGGAAGTTAACAGCACTGAGCCGATTCATATCCAAGGCGACAGATAAGTGCCAGGCCTTTTTCCAAGTGATAAGGAGAGGAAAGAAAACAGAATGGAACCCCGAATGCGAAGAAGCCTTCCAGAACTTAAAACAATATCTTTGGTCCAAAATGTCCTCCACAAGCCAAAGTATGACAAAAGGTGAGAATAGAAGTAAATTCAGTTTCGGGTACGCACCTTCTAATAACTTGATCAGAACAATGCTTCCACAAGTATGGCTCATCCCACACATAGTACTTGGCATCACTCTTGATCTTGGCCTTTTGTGCACGAGTTATCTCTTCTGGTACTGTCCTGGTAACTAAGTAATTGACAATATCTGCATACCAAGGAGTAACTATACCTACATGTAATAACTGCTCATCTGGAAAGTTCTCATGCAATGGAACTGCATCTTCATTATAGGTAAGTCGCCTCAAATGATCTGCCACCAAATTCTCATAACCTCTCTTATCTAAAATTTCTAAATCAAATTCTTGCAATTGAAGTATCCATCGAATAAGACGTGGCTTGGCATCCTTTTTTTTGAGCAAGTACCTAATAGCTGTATGGTCAGAGTAAACGATCACCTTAGATCCAATTAAATAAGAACGAAATTTCTCTAAGGCAAAGATAACTGCTAAAAGTTCTTTCTCGGTAGTGGAGTAGTTAAGTTGTGCATCATTCAATGTACGAGAGGCATAATAGATGACATGAGGAAGCTTGCCCACGCGCTGGCCCAACACAGCTCCAACAACATAGTCACTGGCATCGCACATAATCTCAAATGGTAAATCCCAATTTGGTGGTTGAATCACAGGGGCCGATGTCAAAACCTCTTTTAACTTCTTAAAAGCTCTTTGGCACTCTTCATTGAAGTCAAACGTTGCATCCTTTTGAAGTAAGTTGCAGAGAGGTAAAGCTATCTTGGAGAAGTCCTTGATAAACCTGCGATAGAAACCTGCATGACCAAGAAAATAACAAACCTCCCTCACACTAGTGGGAGGTGGTAAGGAGCGTATAAGATCTATTTTAGATTTATCAACTTCAATCCCCTTTTCAGAAATAACATGGCCTAGTACAATACCTTTATTAACCATAAAATGATATTTTTCCCAATTAAGCACAAGGTTAGTGTCAATGCATCGTTTAAGAACAAGTGTAAGGTTATCTAAACATTTATCAAAAGAATCACCATAAACTGTAAAATCATCCATAAATACCTCAATGATGTTCTCCACATAATCAGAAAAAATACTCATCATACACCTTTGGAAAGTGGCAGGAGCGTTACAGAGACCAAACGGCATGCGTCGGTAAGCAAATGTTCCGAATGGGCATGTGAATGTCGTTTTCTCTTGGTCTTCCGGAGCAATAACGATCTAATTATAACCTGAGTAACCATCAAGAAAACAATAATGAGAGTGACCACTTAACCTTTCAAGCATTTGATCAATGAATGGCAGAGAAAAATGATCCTTGCGAGTGGCTGCATTCAGTTTATGATAGTCAATACAAACTCTCCACCCAGTTTGAACTCTAGTTGGCACAAGCTCGTTTTCTTCACCACTATGATGCCTAATTTTTTTGGAACTACCTGCACAGGACTCACCCATTTACTATCAGAAATGGGATAAATAATCCCCACATTAAGGAGTTTCAGTATCTCTTTTTTTACGACTTCCATCATTGGTGGATTAAGGCGGCGTTGTGCATCTCTCGTTGGTTTAGACCCTTCCTCTAGCAAAATGCGATGCATGCACATGGAAGGACTAATTCCCTTAATGTCAGCAATGGTCCAGCCAATCACCGTCTTGTGATCCCGAAGCACCCTAATTAACTTTTCTTGTTGAACTGGGGTGAGGGTTTTAGCAATTATGACTGGAAGTGTTTCATTCTCACCCAAGTAAATATATTGCAGGTGTTCTGGGAGTGGTTTAAGTTCTAAGGTAGGTGCCTGCACAATTGAAGGTAAAAGTTTCTCGTTTAATAAAGGCAATTCAAGGTAAGAAACACTATACCCATTGGTGCGTAATGTGACTGCTCCATCTAAGATCAACATAGCTTCCTCTACCTCATCATCCAACTTTATCAAATTTGCATGTTCCTTAGAATCATCTTTCGTAAGATTTTTGCTTATGGCAATTTCAAAACTGTCATTATCGGATAATTCAAAGAAATCCTGCACCAAAGTATTAATATCATCTATGGCAAAGACAGAATGTACATCACTAGGATACCTCATTGCCTCAAAAATATTGAAGCGAATCACTTCACCATCGAATTCCATTGTGAGGGTTCCATCATGAACATCAATCTTGGTTTGGGTTGTCTTAAGAAATGGCCGCCCCAACAGAATAGGAGTGGGATTGGGCGACAACTCATCCTCCATTTCAAGGATATAAAAATCAGCTGGAAAGACTAATTCATTTACCTGCACAAGAACATCTTCCATAACCCCCTTCGGGTAAGCATTAGATCTGTCAGCCAATTGAATAATTATACCAGTTTCTTCCATTGGACCTAAATTCAAGGAGTTATAAATCGAATATGGCATAACATTAATTGAGGCCCCTAAATCTAGCATACATCTTTCGAATCTGGTATTACCAATAGTGCAGGGGATAGTGAAAGTACCTGGATCCTTGCACTTAGGAGGAAGTTTTCTTTGAAGTATAGTAGAAACATTCTCTCCAACACTTACCTTTTCGTTACCGCTCAACTTTCGCTTGTTGCTGCATAATTCCTTCAAAAACTTTGCATAACGCGGCACTTGTTTAATAGCATCAAGTAGATGAATATTTACCTCTACTTTACGAAAGGTCTCAAGGATCTCTTTTTCTTGCTCCTCTTTCTTGGATTGTTTAAATCTGCTAGGAAATGGTGGAGGAATGAAGAGAGTCTTAATTCGAGGTGAGGGGGTACTTACCTGGCCAGATGGATCGACTGGCAATGCCGAGTGGGAATCATCTTTCCTTGTTAAAGGAAGAGTCTCATGGGAGGAATTGGTCATAGAGGGTGCTGATGTTATGGATGCTTTTGATGGCTTAGCTAATAATGGTTCCAAATGCTTTCCGCTCCTAAGAGACATAGCACTAGCATTCTCCTTTGGATTAATTTCTGGTTGAGAAGGTAACTTTCTTGAAGTTCTACCCTCTATCCTACTCATAGATGTGGCCAGTTCACCAATTTGATTCTCTAAATGTTGGATCTGTGTTTGGGTAGTCTGTTGGAATTGCATAGAGTTAGTAGCGAGAGCTTTTACAAGATCTTCTAAAGACGTACCTTGATTTTGAGGAGGTGGAGGTGGCCGAACTTGGTAAGGCTGTTGCACCCGGTGTTGGGGGTAGCCCGGTGGTCGAGATGGTGCCACATTAGAAATGCCTTGTTGTTGGTTCCCATACCTAAAATTAGGGTGATCCTTCCTCCCTTCATTGTAAAAATTAGAGTAGGGATCATACCTTTGTCTTGGTTGGCCTAGGAACCCCTCAACTGCGTTGGCTTGCTCATGTGAACCCTCTTGGATATCAGGGCACATGTCAGTTGCATGTCCGACCATAGAACATAAGCCACATGTCTCATTTGTTGCCCTAGAGCTAATTGTTGAACCAAAGAAGTAAGATTTGAAACTTGTTTTTCTAGAGAAGTAGTACTTACCTCATTGACTCGCTTAGGTGGCGGCAGTAGATCGTTCCTAGTGTTGAACTGTTGGGAATTAGCAATCATGTTAGCAATGAGATTTCGGGCTGCTTCTGGTGTCTTATCCACGAGTGCTCCTCCACTAGCGGCATCAATCATACCCCTATCCATAGGTAGTAGACCCTCATAAAAGTATTGAATAAGAAGTTGATCACTTATCTGATGGTGAGGGCAACTAGCACATAGCTTTTTGAATCGTTCCCAATAGTCGTAGAGTGGCTCTCCATTATACTGTCGGATTCCACAAATTTCTTTCCGAATGCTGCCAGCTTTTGATGCTGGGAAATATTTCTCCAAAAATAGCTGACGCATCTCATTCCATGTAGTGACAATACCGGAGAAAAGATAGTACAACCATTCCTTGACTGAATCCGCCAAAGAGAATGGGAAGGCCATTAGCTTAACTTGCTCTTCAGAAACTCCGGCTGGTTTCATTGTGGAGCAGACCACATGGAACTCCTTCAAGTGCTTATTTGGATCCTCTCCTGCAAGACCATGAAAAGTAGGAAGAAGATGAATCATCACAGATTTGAGTTCAAAGTTTACCTGAGGGTTTGGATTCTCAATGCATAAGGGTTGCTGGTCCAAGTTAGGAGCTGCCAACTCTTTAAGTGTTCGGTTGTTATTCTGAGCCATTGGTTTGGGTTCTGGGCTGCTTGGCTCTATCTTCGGGAGTGGAATGTGGATCGTAAAATCGAGTTATGAATATGATGAGGTTGCTCTAAGTTGTTCGAGTTTCAATCGAATGTCCTCTATGCTCATGAAAATCTAAATATAGAACAAAAAATAACTAATTAAAATAAAATAAATAACTAAAATGAGAAAAGAAATAAAAATAATAATAAAATAAAATGAGTGATAATAAACAACTAGATGCTAGTCCCCGGCAACGGCGCCAAAAATTTGGTAGTGTCGTTAAGGTGCACCAAATTTAAAACCTTACCACTAATATAAATAATTAGTACATAGCGAGTAAGGATCGATCCCACAGAGACTATGCTAGTTATATTTATTATTAACTCCAAAGCAAGATTTAAAATAAAATAATAGTAATAGTAATAATAATAATAATAGTAATAATAATATAAATTAATCTAACTAACGAAAATGCCAATTAAAAATAAAAGGGGGGTTTATAATTTTTAAATAAATAGTAAGAAATAAAGAAATTAAAATTACGAACAAGAATTTAATAAAAACTCTAATTAAAGGAGAAAGAAATAATAATGATGAAAACTTTGGTTAAAGGATCATTCGCCACCACCAAACATGCACATAATATATCAATTCTATTATCAATTTATATTAAAACTATCAACCATAGACAACAATAAGCTCTGTTAGTCTCAATCTTTCCTTAGTGTGTCGTTAGGTAAAATAAGCTCTTCACCTAATCTCTAACCATTAAATAATTTGAAACAAACTCTTTAAATTTAAGATAATGGAAGCATTAAACAAAGAAAGATATTAGGTTGATCTAGGCAATAAACACAAATTGTTATTTAACCTAGGTTATGTTCTCCAATTGAAATCATTAATTCCAACCTGCTACTAATGATTAAAATATCAAGACAATTACGGATCAAGAATTTTAATCTAGCAATAAAATTTATTCAAGTCCTATCTAATTGGCCACTCAAATAAAACAAGAATAAACCATGAACATTAATTATAGAAGAAGATAAACAATCTCAATTAAATAAATTGAATGGTAGAATTTAAATTTAATTGCATAGCATGTTTAGGGTTTTGAATTCACCCTCAACCAAATAAAAATTTAGCCTAACATAATTGAATTGGGAAATAAGAGAATTGACAAAACCAATCATGGAGATTAATTCAAGCGGCTGCCCTTTTCTTCAATTGAATTCCGGCTACTGATTTTTCTCTTGCTGCCGAATTGCATCTGCACACCCCTCTTGCTCTCTGGTAGCTCTCCTTTTATAATGCTCTAAATCCTCTCATGAAAAGGATTAAAAACAAAAGTCAAGCCGCCACTTTTCTTTGGATTCACGTGCAAGGCCATTTTCCCCTTTTGTTTCACTTTACTTTCCATAATTCAATGCCATGCACATGACTTATTTAATTAATAAGCCAATAACAATTTGGCCAAAGCCCATCACAATAATGTGTTTGCCTTATTAATTAAATTATTTCCAATGCTAATTCTTCTCATCTTCACGTGAACTTCAATTAGGCCTTGGCTGCTTTGATTTTCTTCCATTTTAACTCCCATTACTTTCCTTAAATTTCTAATTAGTTTCTTCTTTAAGCTCTCATTACTTGAATTTTCTGATTTAATTCCTCTTTATTCCCAAAATGCACCTAAAATAACAAAATATAAAAATTAACATAAAATTAACATAATAAAATATAATAATTAACACTGCATGTTGAGGTGGTATCATTAGTAATTTGAATAATCTTATTTGATCTCCTAGAAGAAGATTCATCAACCATGGAAACAAATACATCTTCCACTTCTACATCCTCTTCATCTCATATTTCTCTTTCTTCTACTCTCTCTCTTCCCAAATCATGCTCTAAACACATAACCTCGAAAATTGAGAATCTTGTTGAATATTCTTATATTCCAGAATCTGCTCAAATTAATGAGTCCCAGCTTCCCATCATGAGTCCTTACAATCTCTACAAACAGAAAACTTCTTTCACTAGAAGTATTCGGACCCTCATCTCCACTAAAAGACCACTCCCAAAAGAGTATATCCAGTCTTCTAGACTGGACCAGTGTGCTCTACAAGCCTTACAGAGTGAACAATATGTCACTATGGAAATACCTTCAGATCTCGTCGCCAACTGGAAACGAGAAGGCTACACACACCTCCATCTTGGTGGTGTACAATTAATTCTCACTCTTCATGGTCGAAAAGGCTTACCTGTTACAGCTAGAATTGCTCTCCTAGACACCAGGTTCAAGGAGTACCAACACGCTGTTGTCAGCACCGTTCTGACAACCCTTCATGCTGGCAGTGTCTTATTAACCTTTTACCCCAATTTCAACCTCTCTCTTGAGGATCCCAACATTCCAACAACCCTTAAAGTCCAGATCCAGCTCCAAGGAGCAGAACAAACACCCACATCAAAGATTGCAACCCTCCATCATCAAATAGTCTATCGATTACAGAATCATGCCCTAGATCTTCCTACACCGTACACAACTTCTGATGCCTTGATGATCTTGGCAGACACAGACACAATTCCAACCATTATCCAAATCCCCAAACAAATCCAGAAACAAGAATTGCTCAAGCTCATGCCTCTTGAATGGCTAACCAACTATGAGCATTTTCACCAAAATTTGGAACCAGTACAAACCACAGAAGCCACGTTTAACAGACGACCAAATGGTCAAGTCAAACTATCTTTTCAAACCCCTGACACCGAGCCTGTTTCAAACAGTCCACAGCTTTCCTATACTGTTATGATCAAAGCAGTTCAAACTGGTCAAGAAAAGAAACTTCCCATTCATGGTTTTTCCTCTGAAGGGTATCCAGTATATCCTGATAAAATCAATGGTCATTTTCTATGGGATGTTCCTGAAGCCCATATGTGTAATCCGGATTGTCCTTGCTTGGATGATACGGATATTGACGAAGAATTGGAAATTATGCGGCGAACGAAAAAGAAAAAGAAAAAAATCTTCTTATCCACCATCATCTTGCAAATCTTTTCCTCCACATCCTCCACCAGATCCCAAACCTCCGGTCCATCCAATCAGATCTTGCCTTATGTTTTCAAGTCACTCCTATGAAGAATCCTTTCCTCCACTTGAAAAACAGACAGACACACAAACTCGTGTCACCTCAAAACCTTTTGTTCAATCTCCAATTATAGCCTCTGGGCAACCTGAAGAACCAAAACAGTATGAAGTTGTTTTGAACTGGCAAACCAAAAATGCCAATGCTCAAAATCATACTCTCCAACAACTCGGTAAGAAAATTGACCGTGTTGCCACTCAAGTCTCCTAGACTGAAACTAAAGTTGATTCAATCAGCAGTCGTTTAGATCAGATGTATATACATCTCCAAGACCGGATCTCTGAGCTAGATGCTGATCTCAGACGGATGATCCACAATCATATCTGGGGTCCAGAGTTTAATAAAAAAGAAGCTGAGATCAGAAAACTCAAAGCTGAATTGTCCAGAATTGATGCTGAAAAGACTCGACCTTCCCTTTTTACTCAATCACAACCTACACCCGTATCTCCTCCGTTTTTTGAAACTTATTCACCTTTCTACACACCATCCCGGCCTCAACAACCTGTTTATAATCAGTTTTTTGGTTTCTCCCACCTTCAACTGACTCCTCAACCATCTTCACCCAAAAAGGCACGATCTAAAGTCAAAATCTCCGAACCACGTCCCAAGGCTACTTCCTCTTCCTCTACATCTACAATCCCTCTAGAAGAATCACCACAAGACCGTCCCGAGCCTCTTAAAAAAGATAAAGGCCCAATGGATCAGTATCATTATCATACTGTCCAGACCCAATCTTCAGATTCCTCCAACTCTTCTGAGCCTGAAACACACAATTCATGTTTGTCCTCCTCTTATGACTCATCAAATGCCTCCACTGACTCCGAGTCTGAATATGCTGACATTACAGGCATATTAATGGCCACTGAAACTGCAGATCCAAGTGCCTCTACTTCAACACCCATTGTTGATGACAATCCTTCTGACCAAGCATCTCAAACAGAACCCATACCACCACCAGTTCATGAACACTCAACAAAACCATCTTCAGCATCTTGGTTTAGATTTGATGACATTCCCTGTCACAAATGGGTTGCTAGACTTCAAGAATTTGCTGCTTGGATTGATCTCCAAGGTACCAAGCTTAATGCTCAACCTCAAGCCGTTCTTCGTGAATTCATGGCCCACTCCACGGGTTCTTTACGAGACTGGCTAGAAAGCTTAGGAGAATATAGACAGCTCCAATTCATGGAATCTCCCGATTGGTACA
>NW_006262201.1:22758141-22806894 GCF_000493195.1 Citrus x clementina | reverse complement strand
TAACTAGAATATTAAGACCAAAGCAAGAAAAGGATGGAGAAATTATAGCAAAATTTATGAAAATATGCACTTATCATCTAGTCGGTTCTAAAGGGATCCCAAGGTCAAAGGGCAGGATCAGCAAGTAGACCAGGCAAGAAGTCTAACTCATCGTTATTAACGTCAATTACCTTCTCTTTGCCTTTTGACATTCCTTAAACTATGGCTAGAGCAATATCACCAAATGCTACCCAAACAAAAAAGAGGAAAAAGAAATTTTCTACAACTATCCAAGACCGAAGAAATAGAAATAATACCTGATGTGAACCATCAAGGGAATACCATTAAAAGTTCAAGTGATCCTTTGCACATTCATGGAGGCCCAATTACAAGAGCAAGAGCCAAAAAGATGCAAGCTGCTTTAAATGGATTAATTGAGAAAATATGGATTGAAAATGCAATTCAAGATGCAAGACATCATGAATTGGGCTTGAAGAGAAGACAAGGCATTATGGGCATTATTCAAGTTATTGGGCAGTAAAATACACAATTTTTATCAAATGCAGAAAGGTCAAAACTGTATTGATTGAGCCAGAAGTAACATGCAAGCTATATACCATTGGAAAGATAATTAAGTTAGCTTTCTAATAAATTTTACAGAGCCGGATTTGGAGTTCTCTAGAAGGAGTTATGACCAATTGATTACAGCTTGTTCAGACTTGGGATTTTCAACGACTCCTTTGTTTTTCAACTTCATTTGTTTGTTTTGTTTCAAGTTTGTCAATGTGTAAGGTAAGTCTACCATCAATGATGGTGGGCTAACATTAAGTTTGTCAATGATAGCATTAATTATAGTAAGCTAGCATTAAGTTTGTCAAAGATAACATTAATTATGGTGGGTTGGTGAAGACTTTTGAAACATCTTTTGACAAACCTACTTGGAGAGTTGTTCCAATGTTTCCATTTTTATTTTTAGGATCTTGGGTTTCTTTTAGCCTATTTAAATTCAGCAACCTTGCTATGTAATGAGATTGGAGATTAATGTTATTTGAATTTGAAAGATTATTCTTTCTTTGGTTCTTTTGAGAACTAGTGAACTTATCAAGAATTTGCATTCTTGTGGCGTTCCAAATTTAGACTTATCACTCACCTTCTCATCTATTTCTTGAGTGTGGCATCAATACCATTCTCTATACCTTTGGTTCATGTTTTCTTAAGCATTGGGTTAAGGTTTTGTTTGTCTTAAATCTGTTTAGAACTTTCTTGGGAAGTTGAAACTACAAATTATGTGTGGGATTGAAAGTTTCATTGTGGGATTCGCATCATTTGGTATCAGAGCTAGTTTCTAATCCTTATTTATTTTGATTATCAAAAAAAAAAAAAAAGAGAAAAAAACGTACAAAAAAAACGATTACAAAAAGATTCAAGTATTTCTACTTTCATCAAATTGAATTTGAGTTATTCATTTTCCTTGACATAGTTTACACACATATCAATTGTGTTGCTTTGCTTGCTTGCTTTCCTTTCTTCAATTTCCTTTTCATTCTTTTTGTCCTCTTAATTTCTTTTCTTTGTTAGTGTGCTGGATTGTCATATTTGGTGTGCCACTTGGGTTTTTTTTCTTGATTTTGTTTATTTAGTTCAATAAAGAACTGAAATAGAGAATTAAGTGTGGTAAAAGGCAAAAGTTTGTGAGATCATTAGAGGGTAAAAGCCAATTTGTGTGTTAAACACGAGAGTTAAGTGACATCAAATTGAGTGAAACACGTGAGGGAGTGTTGTGAGGTCTTTTTGCTAACAATTTCTTTTTTCAGATCACAAATATGTCAAAAGGTCAAGAAGCTATAGACCAATCAATCATGCTCAAAGCCATGCAACAACAATTTGAGCACATGAATCTGATGTTTGGAGAGATCCGTGACAAATTGGAGAGGCAAGACACTGCCATAGCCAATCTACAAAGGGGGCAACAACCAATAGCTCCTAATTTAAGAGGTAATCAAGGGCGTGCTATCATGGGAGAAGAAGATGGCGATGACATAGATGATTTTGATGACCAGGCCACCGTTGACATGCGTGGAAGAGATAATAGAAGGGCAAGACGTATAGATCATGATTTGGGGAGTATAAAACTGAAAATTCCTTCTTTTCAAGGTAAAAATGATCTGGACACTTATTTGGAGTGGGAAAAAAAGGTGGAGCTAGTATTTGATTGCCACAACTACTCTGAGGAGAAAAAGGTAAAACTAGCTGTTGTTGAATTTACTGATTATGCTATTATTTGGTGGGATCAACTTGTTTTGAGTAGGAGACGAAATCGTGAAAGGCCTATAAACACTTGGGAGGAGATGAAGGCCATCATGAGGAGGAGATTTGTTCCTAGTCATTATTATAGGGAGCGGAGCTGCACCAAAGGCTTCAAAGTCTTACACAAGGTTCTAAAAGTGTGGAAGATTACCACAAGGAGATGGAAATATTCATGATTCGAGCCAATATTGAAGAAGAACGAGAGGCCACTATGGCAAGATTTTTACATGGTTTAAATCAAGATATTGCTAATGTGGTTGACTTGCAGCACTATGTTGAGTTGGAAGACATGGTTCACATGGCCATGAAAGTGGAACGACAACAAAAAAAGAAAGGTTCCACTAGAACCAATTTGGGTTCATCTTCCTCATGGAAGTCAAAATGGAGTAAAGATGAAAAGGTTGTTTCAAAGCCTAAGATTGAGCCAATCAAGGATCATAAAGAGGGAGGCAACCAAAGCAAAGGTAAATTAGATTCCCAACACTCTAGAAATAGAGATATTAAGTGTTTTAAATGTTTGGGGATAGGTCATATTGCATCTCAATGCCCAAATAAGAGAATAATGATCTTGAGGGATGATGGTGATGTTGAAACCGAGAGTGAATTAGATGATGATCCTACGCCACCTTTGGAGGATGCTAATGATGGTGTAGAATATCCTGTTGATGGTAAATTGATGGTTGCTAGGCATGCTCTCAACATGCAAGTAAAAGAGGATGCGGAGGTACAACGTGATAACATCTTTCATACTAGATGCCACATCAAAGATAAGGACTTTGATGATGTGTTTCCAAATGAAGTCCCTAACGGTTTGCCACCTATTAGGGGAATTGAGCATCAAATACACTTCGTCCCTGGAGCTACCATTCCTAATAGACCTGCATATAGAAGTAACCCCGAGGAGACAAAGGAGTTTCAAAGGCAAGTTGAAGAACTCTTGGCAAAAGGATATGTGAGGGAGAGCATGAGTCCATGTGCAGTACTAGTTTTACTAGTGCCCAAAAAGGATGGAACATGGAGGATGTGCGTTGACTGTCGTGCAATTAATAAAATCACTGTAAAGTATCGACATCCTATTCCTAGACTTGATGACATGCTTGATGAATTGCATGGTTCTTGTGTATTTAGTAAAATTGATCTTAAAAGTGGATATCATCAAATTAGGATTAGAGAGGGAGATGAGTGGAAAACTGCCTTTAAAACAAAATATGGTTTATATGAATGGTTAGTGATGCCATTTGGGTGAACCATGTTTTGCGTGCTTTTATGAGGTTAATGAACCATGTTTTGCGTGCTTTCATTGGTAAATTCATAGTTGTCTATTTTGATGATATTTTGATCTATAGCAAAGGCTTAGATGAACACATTGAACATTTACAAATTGTATTGACAGTTTTAAGGAAGGAAAAGTTGTATGCTAATTTGAAGAAGTGTTCCTTTTGTACAAATCAGATTGTTTTTCTTGGTTATGTTGTAAGTGCTAAAGGAATTGAGGTTGATGAAGAGAAGGGAAAGGCTATTAAAGAGTGGCCTACACCTAAAAGTGTAAGTGAGGGAAGAAGTTTTCATGGGGTTGGAATAGGTTTTTATAGAAGATTTGTAAAAGATTTTAGCCCCCTTGTTGCACCATTGACTGAAATTGTGAAGAAACATGAGGGATTTAAATGGGGTAGTGAACAAGAAAGGGCATTTAATCTAATTAAGGAGAAATTGGTTTTTGCACCATTACTTGCTTTACCTGATTTTACTAAAACTTTTGAAATTGAGTGTGATGCTTCAGGTATAGGTATTGGAGCTGTTTTGGTGCAAGAAGGGCGTCCAATTGCTTATTTTAGTGAGAAATTGAGTGGAACAACCCTAAACTATCCTAAAGAGTTTGTTATACACACTGATCATGAGTCCTTGAAGCATTTGAAAGGGCAAGGTAAGTTACATAAGAGACATGCCAAATGGGTTGAATTTATTGAGCCATTTCCTTATGCGATCAAATATAAACAAGGTAAGGAGAATGTGGTGGCTGATGCATTATCTAGAAGGTATGCACTTATCTCTACATTAAACGCAAAGTTGTTAGGATTTGAGTACATTAAAGAATTATATGTTAACGATCCTGATTTTGCTAATGTGTTTAATGCTTGTGAGAAAGTTGCATTTGGTAAGTTCTATAGGCATGATGGGCTTTTATTTAAAGAAAATAAATTGTGTGTGCCTCGTAGTTCTTTGCGTGAATTGCTTGTGCATGAAGCTCATGGGGGTGGTTTAATGGGACATTTTGGCATTGCAAAGACTTTAGATGTTTTAAAAGAACACTTCTTTTGGCCACATATGAAACGTGATGTTGAAAGAATATGTGAGAAGCGTATCACTTGTAAACATGCTAAGTCTAGAGTTTTACCCCATGGATTGTATAACCCTCTGCCCATTATTGAAAAGAACTTGAAAACTTGGGAAGAATGTTTGCCACATGTTGAATTTGCTTACAATAGAACTGTCCATTCAGCTACTAAATTTTCACCATTTGAGATTGTATATGGTTTTAATCCATTAACTCCTTTGGATTTATTACCTTTACCTATTGATGAGCATGCTAGTATGGATGGTAAAAAGAAAGCTGAATTTGTCAAGCAATTGCATGAGAGAACACACACATAGAAAAGAGAACTGAACAATATGCTACTCAAGCCAACAAAGGACGTAAGCAAGTGGTTTTTCAGCCTGGAGATTGGGTTTGGGTGCATATGAGAAAGGAGAGGTTCCTAGCACAAAGGCCCTCCAAGTTGCTTCCAAGGGGAGATGGTCCATTTCAAGTGGTTGCACGGATCAATGACAATGCCAAAAAATTGGATCTTCCTGGTGAGTATAATGTGAGTGCTACTTTCAATGTTTCTGATCTTTCTCCTTTCGATGTAGGTGAAGATTCGAGGACGAATCCTTTTGAGGAGAGGGGGAATGATGAGAACCATCAAGGGAATACCATTAAAAGTTCAAATGATCCTTTGCACATTCATGGAGGCCCAATTACAAGAGCAAGAGCCAAAAAGATGCAAGCTGCTTTAAATGGATTAATTGAGAAAATATGGATTGAAATTACAATTCAAGATGCAAGACATCATGAATTGGGCTTGAAGAGAAGACAAGGCATTGTGGGCATTATTCAAGTTATTGGGCAGTAAAATACACAATTTGTATCAAATGCAGAAAGGTCAAAACTGTATTGATTGAGCCAGAAGTAACGTACAAGCTATATACCGTTGGAAAGATAATTAAGTTAGCTTTCCAATAAATTTTACAGAGCTAGATTTGGAGTTCTCTAGAAGGAGTTATGACCAATTCATTACAGCTTGTTCAGACTTGGGATTTTCAACGACTCCTTTGTTTTTCAACTTCATTTGTTTGTTTTGTTTCAAGTTTGTCAATGTGTAAGGTAAGTCTACCATCAATGATGGTGGGCTAACATTAAGTTTGTCAATGATAGCATTAATTATAGTAAGCTAGCATTAAGTTTGTCAAAGATAGCATTAATTATGGTGGGTTGGTGAAGACTTTTGAAACATCTTTTGACAAACCTACTTGGAGAGTTGTTCCAATGTTTCCATTTTTATTTTTAGGATCTTGGGTTTCTTTTAGCCTATTTAAATTCAGCAACCTTGCTATGTAATGAGATTGGAGATTAATGTTATTTGAATTTGAAAGATTATTCTTTCTTTGGTTCTTTTGAGAACTAGTGAACTTATCAAGAATTTGCATTCTTGTGGCGTTCCAAATTTAGACTTATCACTCACCTTCTCATCTATTTCTTGAGTGTGGCGTCAATACCATTCTCTATACCTTTGGTTCATGTTTTCTTAAGCATTGGGTTAAGGTTTTGTTTGTCTTAAATCTGTTTAGAACTTTCTTGGGAAGTTGAAACTACAAATTATGTGTGGGATTGAAAGTTTCATTGTGGGATTCGCATCAATACCTGCAGTTGTATTCCAGCCGAATAGAGACAAGGAAGGTAGCTTTTACGCCGAGGGAGAGAAATAACTCAGTCACCGGAGAGGAAGAGGAAGGCTAAGAGACGAGTTTTCCTTTTGAGGTTTTGGGTTCCCAAATGAGGAACAAACTCTTGGTTTATCAGCATTTAATGGCACGAATTTCAAGGGTTTTATAACCATCGGTTTGAAATTCAAATGGAGGGACAGATCATTGCCACATCACCTCGCCCGCAATTAAATGCAACACAACTCTTCAAAGCCGTTTCCTATCCCGAGTAAGCCAGAACTATTGAGTTTCTACTATTGGTCCACTACATTACCCAATACCAAAAACTGGGGGACCGATGTTTGGGGGATATACTTCGACAAGACCAGCCATGCCTTGGACGAGGAGCCAGCTTCCTTACAATGGAGCAAATGAGCAGAAGTCTGGTAGTAGGTTTCCACGGGCAAGAATATTCTGCTTGTTCACGAAGACACCCTCCTCAGAACCACAGCACGGGCGGGCCTCCTATTAGGAGCAGAAATCCATTCCTGCTCAGTCCATGACGGTTGACGAAACGAGCACTCCTATCTGAGAATCAAGGCACGTAGTCCACTCAGCCATAACTACGATAGTGAAGCACCCACTTCCGAGAGTTGAGGGAGGTGACGGACGTGGATTGTGGGAAAGGCCGGATTCCAAGGAAGGCTATAAAAGGGGTTAGACTTTTTTAGATTAGAACTTAAGAGAAGAGTTTTCTTTGAAAAGAGAGAGAGAAATTATAAAAGAGCCACAAGATTAGTGGTCGTGTTTCCTTGAAAAAAACCTACATTTCTAACTTGAGCGTCGGAGGGTTTACGCCTGGAAAACACCCGGCGTGCTCTTACCAGTTTATGTGTGCGCAGGAGTCTGTGGAGAGGAAGTCTTACAGGGCATTGTTCTACTCGGTTAGAAGGGCTACGAGGAGAACCTGCTGTTGGTCGTGAATTTGAGAGTTGAGGAGGGATCCTGGTAGAGAACGAGCAAACACCAGAATGTCGCATCAACAACCACTTCTCCTCAATTCAGCCACCATCACCACCAGTTGTTGAAACCATCAGACTCACCACCCACCACTACCAAATAATTGCCAAACCCGCCCTCAAGGCTTGTAACCATCGTAAAACACCCAAAACGCGAGACCTTCCATCAATCAATCCACAACATTCAGCCACGTTCTTCGCTAGCCAACTCCACTACCAACCTTATCAGCCTCTATTGACCAAAACTCGACCAGAACCCATGGACGATTGCATCTGTAGTCGCCGCGATGGCAACCCAAGCCTGCAAGCAACCACCCTAAAACGACCGCCTACAGCCTCCACCATCGTTAGTCATTACTGCCATTGTAATCCTCAGCCATAGCCCAACAAAACCAAACCAACAGCCATCCTTAACCACAACCAAAACTACCACACACAAAACCCTCAAAACCTACATGTTCCACCTCTTTGATCTGTTTCCATCGCCATCAATTTGACCAAAGCATCCAGACCTGACTAACACCGTTCCTTTTCACGGCCACCATCGTCGGAGACGAAAACTACAATTCAAAGTTAACACTATTATTAGATGATCTTCCAAAATTTTCAAGTCTTGTTATTGATCCTAAGGCTGCTTTTGTTTGGATATTTGCAATTAAAGATTTTATCATTGACAATGTTCAAAAAAGAAACATGTCAAGTATGTTTCCTGCAAATTTACTGGATATGCCTTACGTTGGTGGAGAATTTAATGGCAAAATGAGTTCATCAAGGAAAAGTGAAGATTCGCAATTGGTATGATATGAAGAGGAATATTAAAGCCTATTTTATAACTTGTGATTATGCTGCAATGATTATCGACAAGGAAGGAAATCTACCCGAGCTTATTTTTCTTAATTTTAAGGTTACTATTCTGTGTAAATTTTTCTGAAAAATGATTATCTATTAATTTCGAGATTTGTGGGAGGATTACACAATGAGATGAAAGAACAAATTCCTTTGCAAACTATGATTCATCATGACTTTTGGTATGTCATTAAAATCCACAGAGAAAGAAGTCAAGCATTGAATAAGTTAAGTTGACCACATCCACGACAACAATATGAGATCCCACGCAAATCTGAGATCCATAGTCTTATTGCAAGTCAATAGCCTGAAGTGGAAAATATCTAGAAGAAAGAAGTTTGCGCTTCTCCACATGTCAAAATGTGCCTAATGTTGCAGAAGAAAAGGTACAATTCATTATTTATTAAAGTTTCAATCTAACAATTTGTGCAAGAATGTGCATGATATTTCCTTGGAGAACAAGACAAGCGTTGAAGATGTTGAGGTTATTGATCTATCTGAGATTTATAAATAAGACATACAACCTACTCTTGATTTGAGCATTGAGTCTAATAATACAATTATAGTGATATAGCAAAATCACGTTGAAGAAGCTGAAATGATTGAAATGATTCTACCTATTTACATTCAAGACAAGAAGATTGTGCTTGAAGAAGATTTAATTGAAAAAGTGAAATTTATTAGAGAGTGCATTAAGCATCAACTGGGGAAAGGTAGAAGTTATTTGATTGTTGTTTGTTCTTAGAAGTCCTCATTGCCTCAAAGAATGTATAAGTGAAGGAAGTTGATGAAGTATGGTTTCTTCAAAGTTTCAAGAAAGATTAATGAGAAAGACGAGAAATTCGAATTACAAAAAGATTTGCTCTTACACTACAAGTTTCACCCCCCAAATTGTATCCAAACTCCAGGAAGAGTTTACTTTTAAGAGAGGGAGAATAATGCAGGACATTGTTTTAGGATTTTAGAATTTTATTTTCTATTTAATTAGAGTCAGTTAAGGTATATGTTTTAGTCTTTTATTTCAATTATAATTATAATTTAGTTTCCTTTTTAGGTTAACTTGGGGAAGTAGGTTTTCTCTATTAAATAGAAAGGTCTTATTATTGTAATCTTAACCTTTACCCTTCTTTATAATTTTCTTTGGGATTATTTATCAAAATCTCTCTTATAAAGTTGTTTGGGTTAGAATAAGATCTAATCAAGCTTCATTAGAGTGTAAACTAATCACGTTGGCTTAGTCTGGTACTAGAACAATATCGAATGTTATCTATCCTGAGATCACTAGCTTAACAATTTCCTTTCTTTTTTTTTATTCACCATTTATCAATATATGAAACCTAGTAGCTATAACAAATGATCAATGGTCAAAGACTTATAAAGTGAAATTACAAAAAGACAAACTCTCAGTGCATTTTGACTTCATGTCCCTTGATGAATCACAAAGCTCATGTCAAATTGTTCGTGATCAATCTAGAGGCAACTCTTTACATGCTTTTTATTATGGAGTGGGGCAGAGGAAGTGGAATTGATAAGGTAAGAAACATTAGCTATCGTTCCAGTACTAGACAAGCAAACACAATTAACTTACGCTTTAATCAGAGCAAAATTAGATCTCATTCTAATATAAATAATTCGATGATATTTTAATAACGTGTTAAGTGAGACTAGATGACACTCTAATCTAAACGACTCTACAAGAGAGATTTTGATAGATAATCCCAAAGAGAATTATCTTCTTTCGAATCACTTTCTAATTCTAAACGCATGTACAGCTGCACTCACCTCGTCGAATCTAAATTCTAAGGTAGCGATTGAGACCCAATCAAACCTCTTCATGGTGATAATCATGAGGTTGTTCATCTTGATTGACTCCTTCAACAACCCTCTCTCTATATTAGTCATAGAAAGTGTGAGACCCTCAATTGCTTGCTCCATTGCTGCCATTCTCGTGTTAAATGCATTCTTTATGACTTTCAAGACTCCTTCTCTGACCATCTGCCAGATAATCTCCGCAGACATTGCCTGTATTCTTTGTTCAGCTTCTTTGGGTTAGTTGTTCCATTGTTCGTGTAGTCGTACCATGATGACAAGCAAACTTGCCCTAATACCCACTGACGAAGCGGGAACGTTATTGAGTTCATTGATACAAGAAACTAGGTTTCTGAAAAATGATAAATTTTATTGAAACTTTGAATGAATGAAATTAGGGTTTTGAGGCCTTTGTATAGCAAGCCTAAATATCGCAAATGTACCAAAATAGGCAAGTCCGAAATAAAATATGATAATTAAATTTTCTTAATCAAAATAAGAAAAGAAAAACAAACGGCACTTAAATCTGAGTTATAAAAAGAGATAAAAATCCTAAAAAATCAGAAAAAATAAAAAAGATCTTAGCTAATTTTTTTGCTTAACCATGGGACAAAATGGCTTAGGCGGCTTTGGGTTTTGTTCGGCTCACAGCACACTTTGAAATAGTATATTGTACACCAAAAACAAACAACTGTAGCCCAATTTATGGCCTCCAAAAGTGATGAGAACCATCAAGGGAATACCATTAAAACTTCAAGTGATCCTTTGCACATTCATGGAGGCCCAATTACAAGAGCTAGAGCCAAAAAGACAAATTAAAGATGACTCATGCTTTAATTATTACAAACTTTGAAAAAGTAAATAATGCCATCTTGCATGAATCACGGAGATGAGAATTCATGTAGTCTTCGTCAGATGAGCTGTCAGTCTCATCTTTATCTTTTGAAAATAGGACTTTGAGTGATGGACATGGAGTTTTTGGTGGATGTTGATGATCTGGGCGACAGGGTGGCCAAGGGCAAAATATTTTGCACCAAGAAGAGGATGGGTGTTCCTTGGAGCCGGTTGGTGTGCTAGAACTGGCTTTATTTGTTGGATCGTCTAAGGCATGTGTTGGTGGAGTTTGTTGGAGGTTTTGAAGATGTTAGCTTAATGGTAAGAATGCTTCCCATGGGTCTTGTGCATCTTGGTAGAGAAAATCAGTGAAGTCTGGTTTTTCTTCCTTGATGATAATGCCCGTGGATTTAGGTTTTGAAATTGCTGAAGGAGTGGGGATCATGATGATATCATGTTGTGGACCGAGGGAGGTGTGAGAAATGTCTCTGTGTGGAGTAGGTTGGTGATTTAGTTCACAAAGGAAATTATAGAGTTCCTTTTGAACTTTATCGTCGTGTTCAAGGATGGATGTGTGAGGTGTAGTGAACCATTCAAAAGCTTGATCTTGAGTCCAGAAGAAGTGTGTGTCTGGGTGTTGGAAGTATGGCCTATGAATAATGAACACAGATGTGAACATGTTTGCTTCTGATGCTGGCATACGTTCCAAATTATGAAATTGTGACAATTGTTGAAGTTTCATTCTCCACCATGGAATTGGAGAAAACCATTCAAGGAGTGTCCAGAGGAGTGAGGTGGATTTGTCGGGATTGAGCAAATGTTCTAAGGTGGCTGTGACTGGAACAATTAGTTTAGTGGCATAGAGGACAGTTAGGCACCAAATGTACCATAATTCATCTTCAGAAATGTCTCTGGAAGGATCTAGGGTTAAACCTGTAAGAAACAAGTTTTCTGGATGGAAAGTTGAAAATGGAAAGGAGTTTGATAGGAGATAGGCTTTCATGAAAATCTGAAAAACTGCTTTCTTTGCAAACTCTTGTATGGCAAAGACTGTGGTGAAAGTTTTTCCAAGGGGAAAGGTTTTTTTGGTAAGAGCTTGTGAGGGGAGTGAAGTGGCCATGAAGATGACAGGAAAATGGTAGTCTAAGGATATGAAAAACAAGGATTTATCTGGTTTAGCAAGTCGTGAGAGCATATCAGGAATAAGGTTGTGGTCTCCTTTTATATGCTTCACAGAAAAATCATATTTTGAAAACCAGTCTTTTAGTCTAAGCAACATCTTTTTTGGAACATTTTTTCCTTTGAAATTCATGATGTTGGGAAAAAATGAGTTGTCCATTATGACAAGAAAGTGATAGCCGATAAGATGATACTCGAACTTTTGAATACCATGCTTGACAGCTAAAATTTCTTTGAACACACTGTGGTAATGGATTTGTGCGTCAGAAAAGTGTCCACTAGCATAGGCAATAGAGTGTTCTTTGCCATGATTCGTCAGTTGCATCAGTCTGTAATATTCGCTTGCCATCGGTGATGAGCTTTAATGGTGGCGGAGTTTGTGCAATTTGCTTTAAAGTTGTGACAGCAAGTGTGTGGTTGTTGTTCCACAAAGGTGGATTCTTTTTCAGCAGGGCTGACAGTTGGCGGGTGTGATGATCAACATGAGGAATAAAATCCCTGATATAATTAATAATACCAAGGAACTGCTGGTTTTTCCTTTTGGAAAGATTCTGATCTGGAAAGTGGATGAGCTCTTGAGCAATGTGCTTTTCTGGCTAATAGTGACCATCTTTGATAGTCATTCCAAGGAATTCAATACTATTTGTGGCAATTGTACTTTTCTTAGCTGATAACATGATTCTATGAGATTGAATAATATCAAAGAATTGATTTAACAAATGGTGATGGTCATCTTGTGTTCCTGAAAACAACAAAATATCGTCAATGTAAATCAATGCACTATGCAGAATGGGTTGGAAGATTTGGACCATGGTTTTTGGAAAATAGATGGGGATGTTTTAAGACCAAAGGGTAAAACTGTCCATTGATAGTGGGCATTGGGAATGCAAAAGGCAGTTTTGTAACTTTCTGAAGGTTTAATTCCAAGTTGCCAAAATCCGGATTTAAGATCAAATTTTGAAAAGAGTTGAGCATTTTTGAGATAGGTGAACATGCTCCGTCTTTTTGGCAAAGGGAATTTGTCATCTTGTAAAAACATGTTTAGAGGTTGATAGTCAATGACTAATCATTTTTTTCCTCTAACAATCTCAGAATGTTTTTCAACATAAAAAGCTTGACAAGCCCATTGAGAACTAGTGGGTTCAATAAGACCTTGGGCCAGTAATTGAGAACATTCCTTTTGGGCTAGAACTAAGTCGGAAGGACTCATTCCTAGATGGGTGGCTTTGGTTGGATTGACATCTTCATTCAACTTGAAAGGCAATTGAACAAAGAAATGTGGATTTTTCTATAGAGGGTTTGGATGGTGAAAGTCAGCATGAGACTCAAGACAATATTTCAAAAATTTTGTGGAAATGTCTTGGAAGGGCTGGGAGGTTTCAGACAATCCATAAAGCTTAAGAACATTGGTGAATGGTTTAAACATGGACTTGACTTGGATTCCAATAGGAATGATTTGGAGGTGTTTTATCTGGTGAATGATATCCTTATTAGGCATATGGGAACCAATGACTTTTGTCCAGATAACACAATTGGGAAAGATTTGAATACCAATGGGTTTTTTGGTAATCAACTTGGTGGTGAAGAATTTTCCATTGACTGCTTTAAAATTTTCTTCATAATGTTGCCAAGACTGAGATAGAAGAATGTCTGGGTTTAACATACTTCTTTGAGCTTCGGTATCAAGGAGTGCAATGGCGGGAATTGGTCTCTGGAATTTGGAAGGCAAGATTTGGAGTTTTATGGAAGGGATAGGGATGGTAGTGTCTAGAGATAAAAGTTGTTGGTGAAACACAGTTTGAAATTCATCATTTTCAGAATCATCGGATGAGTTTTGCAATGCGAACACTGTTTCATCAGTAGGCTCCTCTTGTTATGAGAAGTATGACTTTATTTCATCTTTGTGAGGAGAATAATCAGTGGTAGCCTGTGTGTTCAAGAAGTCTGATTGCTTTATCCTTTTTGTTGGGGCAATCTTTAACATAATGGCCTTTCTTTTTGCAAATGAAGCATCGGCTTGACTTTCTCCTTTTCTGTTTTCTGAAAGAACTAGATCTTTTCCTAAAAAACATGTATGATTTTCGCCTAGATTTTGATCTAGGAAACGAATTTGGGGTTTTGAATTTTCGGAAATGCTTCTTCCTTTTGGTGCTGCAATCACAATCTTTCTTTTTCTTGCATTTGATCTGCAAGTAAGGCTTTTTGCACGCACTTCGGAAAGGCTCTTTGTCTTTTAACAGTTTTTTGAAGAACTGTTTCTGTTCACATAATTTTTCCAAACATCCTTTGGCGATCTAAAAGATCTTTCCTAAGGAAATGTTGTCAATGGTGAGATTGAGACTTGTAAGCTGCCTCTGTATGTCTGGTTGCAATTCTTCAGGTAATGAGGCCAGAAATACATGTTTGAGAGTCGGATCATTGAACCCATTGAGCTTATAAAATAGGATGGACATCCGTTTATAATGGAAATCAAGATCTTTAGAGTTGAGGGAGCAGCATTTCATATTGAGGTAGTCTCTTCTTGCAGCTTCAAAGACGGCGGCTGATTCTCCAATGAATTGCTCGTGAATGACAAAAAGAGCAGTTGAGACATTAGGCAGTTGCACAAACTATAATTGTCTGTACTCTCCTAAAGTATCAAACTAATCTCTTAAAGATCCCTTAAAACGAGTAGCAAGTTCTCTAAGGACTGATGTTGTAGTAGCATTTGCTCTTAACATTTGGAGATCTATCCAAGCAGCCATTTCGGATAATTTGTCTCTCCATTTAGCTACAGGGATATCATCAAAAGTGAACCATGGACCATTTGAAGGTTTATGATCATTTTGGGGATGAGCAGGTCGGGTTAGAGCTGAGGATGCTTCTGGTGGATCTTCTTCAATATCTGAGGGTATTTCAAAGAATGGGTCAGTTCTTGAGGATTGAGCAGGTTTGGTCTCTTCAGGTTGGGCCATAAGGATTTTAGTGATGTCAGCATAAGATTTTTCAGAATCACTAGATGAAATGGAAGATTCTATTTCAGAGTCAGATGGATCTTCTGAAACGGCTAGATTTGAATTAGAAGTTTGGTTTGTATCGGATGGATCTGGGATTATTTGTGCACTGTATTGTTGCATTGGGGATTTATCTTTGGCCTGAGTTGGTGCTGGTTGAGGAGGAAGTGGGGTATAAAGAGGCGGCTGCTGTTCTGGGATGGACAAAGGTGGTGGAAACGGTGGGTTTTCTAGGCTTGGTCGAGAATGAGGTTTAGATCTAGATGGTTTTGGCAGAGGATTATTTCTAAACAAAGTATGTGTCATGCCAAATAATTTGGACGGGTCTTGTGGTTTTATGGGAGAAAGCATAGGTGCAAAAGGATGGAAGGCTGGGCTGATGAAAGGTAATGGTGGAGAGGTGGTAAATAATATGGGCCTTTGCCTTTCTGACTCAATCTGTTCAAGTTCTGCTTTCAATTTTCTAATTTCCTTCTCTTTCTGATCAAATTCTAGGCCATAGTATCGATGACTCAGCATGGTTCTTAATTCTGAATCTAGTTGAGAGATTCTGGATTGAAGATTTTGGTAAATTTGCTACATTTGGGAAGTAATCGAGTCCATCTTAGACTCAATATGATCAGTTCATAAACTGATATGATTAACCTTTTTATGGAGATCAACCAAGGTTTCATTTTGAGCTCTGGTATTTTGGGTTTGCCAGTTGAGAACAACCTCAAAAGGTTTAGGGTCTTCTAAGTGACATGTGGGAGTTATAGCTAAAGGAATAAAGGGTTTGGTGATGACCTTTCGTTGTGGATCGGTTTGGGTTTCTAGAACAGAGAAATTGGAGGAATAATCTTGGGAGGTGGATGAAAACATCATACAAGCCATAAGCTGTATGGGTGGGTTGGAATTCTAGATGTGTGGAAGAACTTCAGTCTTGTAATTTTTTGTAATCCATCTGAGTTCTTTTTGGTAGATGGGTAATGGAGCTGGTGGTGGTGGAGGATTATGAGGTGGTTTAGGTTGATTGTGTGAGCACGAAGCTTTAGGTATTTTCTTTTTTGGTTTTCTTCTCCGCTGTGGTTCAACATCATCTTCTTCCCAATCATCCCAACAGGGACAATCTGGGTCACAATTTCCTGATCTTGGTGAATCCCAAAGAAAGTGGCCATTAAGTTTGGCAGGATAGACAGGATATCCTTCTAAATTGAATCCTGTAATTGGCAGCTTTTCTTGAGCGGTCTGAACAACTGTAACCATGGCTGAATAAGTGAATGAGAGCCGTGGAGGCTCCTCTGGTGCTGTTGGTGGAGGTCGAAAAGTCATTCGGACAGTTCCATCAGATCGTCGTTCAAACATACTCTCTGTTGTTTGGATAGGAGAAGTATTGGTGTGGAACTTCTCATAATTTGAAATCCATTCCAAGGGCATGAGTTTTATGAGTTCATGTCTAGGGATCTGTCTTGGAATTTGAATGATCATTGGTATCTGATCTGATTCTGCTAACACCATAAGGGCGTCAGAGTGGTGCTCAGGTGAAGGAAGATCTAAGGCATGGTTCTGGAGCCTATAGACCAATTGATGGTGAAGAGTTGCAATTTTTGCAGAAGAGATTTGTTCTGCACCTTGAATTTGCACTTGGACTTTCAAGGCAGTGGAGAGATTAGTGTCTTGAAGAGAAAGGTTGAAATTGGGATAGAAAGTGAGTAAAACACTTCCAACATGAAGAGTAGTTAAGACCGTACTAATAACAACATCTTGGTAATGTGTGAACCTAGTATCTAGCATAGCAATTCAGGCTGTGAGGTAATGTCTGACTCCTCCGATATGGAGGTGAGTATAACCTTCTCTTTCCATTATTAAAAGTGTGTGCTTTTAGAATTGATGTAAGGCATTTAAACCATTGAGAAGACTTTCCTTATTTGCTTAGATTAGGCATTTTTCATGGGAATTAGTTTTGATTTGATTTTCAGATTTATTTTTTAACATTTCAAGGGCAATTATGGGATGGAAATTCTTGTAACCAGCACTATGCAATGTACTTTTATCCAAAAAGGAAAGATAGATTCATTTTGATACAATTTTCTTGAGAGTTAATTCTCTTTGGTTCTTAGACTAACTCTTTGAACTTACCGGATTTCCGTGGCTTCAATTAGTCCATCCATAGTTGATTGTGGCATCCTCACATACCAAGGTTCGTGACTTCATTGAGTATCGGGTCGCGGTTCCATACAATTCTAGATTAGGGTCATGTCAATTATTTGGCATAGTTCTTATAATATTTTTGTTTCAAATTAGACTTATAACCAATGCCTCCTTTGTCAAAAACATATTTTTGAGACCTGAGTAATTTTTATAATTTCCTTTGACCATTTGTGAATTTTAAAACAATATCATTAAGCTCCTTACACTTTTTCGTAAAAGTTTCATTCTCCTTAGTCAAATCATTCACATGTGAATTTTCATGCTCAAATGCAATGCTTTGCTTTTCTTTAAAAGGCATAATTTCATCACGCAACCTTTTATTCTCTATTTCTAGACATTTAACCTTCGCATTTAAAGAATCCAATTTTCTACCCACTGGTATCAGAGCCACACTGCATGTTGAGGTGGTATCATTATTAATTTGAATAATCTTATTTGATCTCCTAGAAGAAGATTCCTCAACCATGGAAACACACACATCTTCAACTTCTACATCATCTTCATCTCATATTTCCCTTTCTTCTACTCTCTCTCTTCCCAAATCATGTTCTAAACACATAACCTCGAAAATTGAGAATCTTGTTGAATATTCTTATATTCCAGAATCTGCTCAAATCAATGAGTCCCAGTTTCCCATCATGAGTCCTTACAATCTCTACAAACAGAAAACTTCTTTCACTAGAAGTATTCGGACTCTCATCTCCACTAAAAGACCACTCCCAAAAGAGTATATCCAGTCTTCTAGACTGGACCAGTGTGCTCTACAAGCCTCATAGAGTGAACAATATGTCACTATGGAAATACCTTCAGATCTCGTCGCCAATTGGAAACGAGAAGGCTACACACACCTCCATCTTGGTGGTGTACGATTAATTCTCACTCTTCATGGTCGAAAAGGCTTACTTGTTACAACTAGAATTGCTCTCCTAGACACCAGGTTCAAGGAGTACCAACACGCTGTTGTAGGCACCGTTCTGACAACCCTTTATGCTGGCAGTGTCTTATTAACCTTTTACCCCAATTTCAACCTCTCTCTTGAGGATCCCAATCTTCCAACAACCCTTAAAGTCCAGATCCAGCTCCAAGGAGCAGAACAAACACCCACATCAAAGATTGCAACCCTCCATCATCAAATAGTCTATCGATTACAGAATCATGCCTTAGATCTTCCTACACCATACACAACTTCTGATGCCTTGATGATCTTGGCAGACACAGACACAATTCCAACCATTATCCAAATCCCCAAACAAATCCAGAAACAAGAATTGCTCAAGCTCATGCCTCTTGAATGGCTAACCAACTATGAGCATTTTCACCAAAATTTAGAACCAGTACAAACCACAGAAGCCACGTTTACATGCATCAAAGTGTTATCTTACTGGGCATTAGCTCACTAAGTCCTTACATTGCAGGTAATGATGAGTAGGGCAAGCTGGCGCCAAGTCCAAGACGAAGTGCATATGGGCATAACCGACCTTGGGATTTTATGATGGGCTCAGCTTTGTGTTAATAAAAATAAATATCTTGGCTTTATGTAATAATTAAGTTTCTTAATTTGTTGGATTGTGCTAAACTTTTAAAATTCGTATTTATATTAAGAGTAACTGTGTTTTTAAGCATTTTTATGTAAATAATATAGTGGAGTGTTACAATATGAGGATGTCTTTCTTGAGGAAACACCACATGGTTTACCTCTATTCTGAGGGATTGAGCATCAAATTAATTTCATACTCGGTGCAACCATTCCAAATCGACCAGCCTACAGGAGTAGCCAGGAGAAAACAAAGGAACTTCAAAGGCAGGTTAATAAATTGATGAAAACAAAAAGGGTACGTGAGAGAAAGCATGAGCCCATGAGCAGTTCTCGTTTTTTTAGTTCTTGAAGGATGGTAAAGTATCAACATCTCCTTCCTAGGCCTGATGATATGCTTGACGAATTACATAGATCTTGTGTATTTCTAAAATTGACTTGAAAAGTGGATATCATCATATTAGAATGAAAGAAGAAGATGAATGAAAAATTGCCTTAAAAACAAAATATAATTTGTATAAATGGCTAGTCATGCCTTTTGGTTTGATTTATGCCCCAAGCACTCTTTTCATTCCTAAGCACATCTAGAAAAAATTTCAAGTTTGTTTTTTTTTTAATGATATCCTTATACGTAGCAAAAACTTGGACGAACATTTAGTACATTTGAAATTTTTTTCTAGATGTGCTTAGGAATGAAAAGAGTATTTGCCACATGTTCACTCTACTACTATGTATTAACCGTTTGAAATTGTTTACGGTTTTAATCCTTTAATCCCATTGGACTTAACTCCATTACCTATTTCTGAGTGTGTTAACTTAAATGGCAAGAAAAAAGGCTTAAATTGTTAAATAGATACATGAGATGGCGAAGTTCAACGTCGAGTAAAGAACTGAGTAATATGATAAACAAGCCAACAAAGGCCGACATAGGCTAGTAGTCCTTGCTTCTTGTTCAAATACTAAAGAATTTATAGCGAGAGATTTAGCTTAATTTTCAATAGATGTTCCTTGATTGAAAAAGGCTATGGCGTAGAATGATAAAGCTGTTGAGGACTTGGTTGAATGAAGCCTGGTGGATGATTAAATCACCATTAGGTCCAGCTTTCCTTAAATAACTAAAGTTTAGATGATTGACTAACACTAGAAAATGTACTTTTAAAAAAGGTCAAAATGACATTTTTCACCTATAGAGTTGATAAAACTAACAATTTCATGACATTTACATCCTTAACTCATTTGATAAAACTAACAATTTCATGACATTTTAAGTATGGTTTTTGTGTTTTGCAAGAACATCCCTAAATTCATGGTTCTTGGATTAAACAACAGAAGTGAAATTTAGAATCCCATCACTCAAAAACCTTTGGAAGAATGCTAACCATTCCATCTAACATTAATTCTAAAAGGCTGAGCTCGTGCCATGTGTCCGAGCTCACATGCATCGTATTGCACTAGATTAAAAGCCCATCAATTTAGTACACCAATCACCTTGATAAAAGATCCAATGGTTCCACTACAATTGTAGCCATTGATTATGTTGAATCCAACATTCCATAATGCATCACAATGATTGCAATTTAGACACTTTGACTGTATTAGTAAACCTCATTTAAAGTTTGTGGTCACCAGCTCACCAAATCAGAATTTACCCACACACAAGCAAGAGATCTCACAATGGAAGGCGTAAAATTTTAGGTGAGTTTTATAGAGAAACTTGATGTAAATCTAGAGTTAATTTTAGGGAAAAAATGTAGTTAATAAGAAGATATTTTTCTCTTCTCCTTTATTTTCAATTTCCTTGTATTGTACTTTAAAGAATTTATTAAATAAAATTAGTGTTTTGCTTGCAAACATTAGTGGCTAATTTTCTAAGCCAAGGTGAAAGGTGAAGCTCATGAATTCAAATTATGGATTAAATTACTTTCTTAAGTGAGTTTAAATTTTATTTTTTAGTTAAATGAGTATACACTTATTTTCTATTGGTTATTTTCATTCTATATTTATTTTTAGATTTAGACCCTCTTGGATCTGTATGGGAGTTTAGACCTAATGTCGACAAAACAATTTGGTAGCTAGAACGCTCCAATACAATTGTGGCACATTATGTACTTAACTTATATTTGTCCATGGAGTGGTTAATTACCCTATGTTTATCCATAGAGTGCTTAATTGAGAACTAAGGGATGAGATTGATGACAAAGTTGTCACAAGCACATTGGATAAGGCATATTGAGATCTTACTCGAGTTCCCATAGGACCCGTCATAAGAGATTGTGCAAAGAAATTCAAAGAAGTGTTCAATGGGCTGATTCAAGCAACTTGGGCTCAATCTAATTCGTGGAGGCCTATTGAAGGAATCGCACATGATATTTAGACCATCAAATGCATGATTTAGGCTCTTGAAGTTTCCAAATAATCACTACCATGACATCAATAAGTTAGTTTACATATTATGGCTGGAAAATATGCTACTTTCCTCTTCAGATGCTTTCTCGTTTCTTGAGAAGGCAAGTGGGGAGATAAATAAGCTATTTCTCTTTAAATTGCCTAGTTTCCATTTTAATTGATTTACCTACTTTCCTTACTTGCTTTAGATTTGGTGTTTTCTTTAGGCAATTAATTCTAATTTGATTTTGGTTTGGGATTTATTTCCAAAAATTCAAAAGGTAATTATATGATGTAAATTCTTGTAACCAACCTATATAATGTACTCACATTCAATAAAGAAGACAGTCAGTTTTAATGCAATCAACTTGAAAGTTTAATTCTCTTTGTTTCTTAAACTAAATGTTTGAACTTTTTAGATTTTTGTGCCATTCCATAACTGATTGTGGCATCCTCAGATAACAAGGTTCTTTTCTTCATTGACCACCGGGTCGTGGCTCCATTTAAGTCCAGGTTTAGAATTCGATCTTGGAAGCTAAATTGATTAGGGCTGATGAGATTGAGGAAAAAATTGTCACAAGCACGTGTGATGAGACATGTTCAAATCCTATCCAAGTTCCCATCGGACTTGTCACAAGAGCTTGTGCAAAAAAAAAAAAAAATTCAAAGAAATGCTTAATTGGTTGATTCAAGCTACTTGGTCTTAATTAAATTTGTGAATGCCCATTAAAGGAATCGCACATGATATTCAAACCACTAAATGTGTGATTCAAGCTCTTGAAGTTTCCAAATAATCACTTCTATGAAATCAGCAAGTTGGCTTGCACATTATGGCTGGAAAATATAGTACTTTCCGTTTCAGATACTTTCCTGCTTCTTAAGGAGGCAAGTGGCGAAACAAATAAGTTATTTCTCTTTTAATTGCCTAATTTTTATGTTAATTGATGTAGGCATTTAAGTCATTTAGGATTATTTCCTTATTCATTTTAGATTAGGATTCTAGTTTGATTTTGAATTTTTTCCTTATTTGCTTTAAATCAAGATTCTGATTTGATTTGGTTTAGAATTTATTTCTACAAATACCAAGGGCAATTATGGGAAGGAAATTCTTGGAACTAGCCTTATATAGTCATACATCTAATAAGAAAGTTCAAAATGTTTTTTATGCTATTGGTGAGAAAGCTAATTCTCTTCGTTTCTTAAACTAACTCTTTAAACTTATCAGATCTAACCAGATCATTCATAGCTGATTGTGGCACCCTCACAAACAAAGGTTAGTGCTTTCATTGAGCATCAGGTTGCGATTCCCTGCAAATTACAAGTTTAGATTAGATCTTGGAGACTAAATTGATTAGGGTCGCGTCAGTTCTTAGAAGGGTTCGTATCAAGGGTTGCATCAATTTTTTAGCAGGCTCATTTCACTAAGTCAAATAATATCCAATTTGGTAAAAAATACAAAATATAAATATGAGAGAATATTATGACCATGATTTAAATACCAAGAGTGGATCCAGTAACATCAGCACTTCTTTAATTTATATGATTCCTTCTTATCTTCTTTTTCTACCAGATTTTTCTATTCCATGTAGTTCAACCCTAGACTCATTGAGTTATGTTATAATTAGGCACTCTTATACTTAGAAGTAATCAACCATATTTCATTCGTGTCAACAATCGCTTGATCTTGGATTGTAGATGTTGGAGAAAGGATCATGCTTTTGCTGTTGTTTCACTTTTGCCCTAGATACCCCCTACGACATTTCTTTGCTCTAAAGTATTATTTGCACCAATGGACATATATCACTTGGATGACCTATGTTGTGCAAATTTTATTGAACTCGCAAGCGCACGAATCTCAGCTGTAATCTTCTTTCTGAGCTGGCTTGCTGCATGTCAAAGTTGAATTTCTTGATAGCCCAGTATGCACGATGCTCGAGTTCCACAGGTAGGTGGCAAGCTTTTCCATACACTAGCCTGAAGGGTGACATCCCAATCGGGGTCTTGAAAGCCGTTCTATATGCCCATAATGCATCATCAAGTCTTAATGACCAATCTTTTCTATCTGGCCTCACCGTCTTTTCTAATATGTGCTTTATTTCTCGATTGGAGATCTCAACTTGACCACTGGTTTGCGGATGATATGGGGTTGCCACTTTGTGAGTGATTGAATACTTTGCCACCATCACTGATTATTGCTCGAGGGAATCCAAAGCGTGAAACAATGTTGCTTTTCAAAAATCCTATCACCACCTTGTGATTATTGGTTCTACATGGAATTGCTTCTACCCATTTCAATACGTAGTCAACAGCAACCAATATGTATTGATGGCCAAAAGAAGGGGGAAAGGGACCCATGAAGTCGATACCCCATACATAAAAAATCTCAACCACTAAAATTGGATTTAGTGGCATCATGTTCTTTCGTGTAATGCTCCCCATTCGTTGACACCTATCACATGAAGAACAGAAAGTGTAAGCGTCTCGAAATATAGTTGGCCAATAGAAACCACATTGTAAAACTTTTGTCGCTATTTTCCTAGCACTGAAATGGCCTCCACAAGCTTGTTCATGGCAGAATGAAAGAATATTCTAAATTTCATTTTCTGGGACACATCGTCTAACAATTTGATCTGCACAATACTTGAACAAATACGGGTCATCCCAAAAGAAATTCTTTATTTCTGCAAGAATTTAGCCTTGTCTTGCTTGGTCTAATGCTCTGGAAGTTGATCTGTAACAAGATAATTCACGATGTCAGCATACCATAGTAATACTTCCACACTCATCAATTGTTCATATGGGAATGACTCATTCAATGGTAATGATTCCATAATTGTGTCAAAGTGGAGACGAGAGAAATGGTCAGCTACAACATTCTCTGTGCCTTTCTTATCTTTAAATTCCAAGTCGAACTCCTGTAAAAGTAACACCCAACGAATTAGTCTAGCTTTTGCATTTTTCTTTGTTAGAAGATATTTAAGATCAGCATGATCTGTGAACACAATTATTTTACAACCAATGAGATAAGATCGAAATTTTTTCAATGCAAACACTACTGCTAGCATTTCTTTTTCAGTAGTTGAATATTTCAACTGTGCATCATTCAATGTCATACTAGCATAATAAATAACATGGGGAATTCAATCAACTCTTTGTCCTAATACTGATCCTATTGCATAATCAGATGCATCACACATGTGTTCAAATGGTAAGCTCCAGTTTGGGGCCTGAATGATGGGTGATGATGTCAACAATTGCTTTAGTTTTTCAAACACCACAAGACATGAATCAGTAAAGATAAAAGGTACATCCTTAGCAAGTAGATTGCATAAGGGTCTAGAAACTTTGTTAAAATCTTTAATGAAATGGCTATAGAAACCAGCATGCCCAAGGAAAGATCTTACTTCTCTGACTGTTTTGGGTGGAGGAAGATTAGAAATGAGATCCACCTTGGCTTTGTCAACCTCAATACCTTTGCTTGAAATGATGTGACCGAGAATAATACCTTGTTTTACCATAAAATGGCACTTTTCCCAATTTAAGACTAAGTTCTTCTTGACACATCTCTGCAGAACTAGTGTTAGATGATGTAAACATTAATCAAACGAGTCACCAAAGACAGAAAAATCATCCATAAAGACTTCAAGGAATCGTTCAACCATATCAGAAAAAATGCTCAACATGCATCGTTGAAATGTAGCAGGTGCATTACATAATCCAAATGGCATCCTACTATATGCAAAAGTGCCAAAAGGGCAAGTGAAAGTGGTTTTCTCTTAATCTTTTGGTGCTATGGGAATCTGATTATATCCTGAGTAGCCATCTAGAAAGAAATAAAATTCATGGCCTGCTAATCTATCAAGCATTTGATCAATAAATGGTAAAGGAAAATGGTCTTTACATGTGACAGAATTCAATTTTCTATAATCAATGCATACACGCCATCATGTAGTTACTCTAGTTGGTATCAATTCATTATCAGCATTGGTAACTACTGTGACTCCTGACCTTTTAGGGACAACTTGTACATGACTGACCCATGAACTATTAGAAATTGGGTAAATGATACATGCGTCTAATAGCTTAAGGACTTCAGTTCTAACAACTTCTTTCATATTAGGATTTAACCGACGTTGCATTTCCCTAGAAGATTTAGCATTTTCATCGAGGTGAATGTAATGCATGCATTCTACTGGGTTTATACCTTTGATGTCTGCTATAGTCCATCCTAATGCTCCTTTGTGCTCTTTTAAAACATCCAACAACTTACCCTTTTGTTCGTCATTTAGGGATGATGAGATGATTACCGGTAGAGTACTTTCTTCTCCCAAAAATGCATATTCCAAAGTGTTGGGTAATGGTTTGAGCTTGAGTTTCGGTGGTGATTCTGATGATGGGATGAGTTTCTTTTCTGATGGTGATAGTTGTTCAACTCTTGACTTCCATTTATTAGTATCCATGGATGGTGCTGAGTTAAGTAGGGTGTTGACCTCATCGACTGATAGGTCAATATCAAAATCCAAACCAAAGTGAGTTAAACATGTTTGTAAAGGATCATCACTAAGGTTTGAAAGAAAAGTATTATCAACCATTGTTTCTATTAAATCCACATCAACAATTCCATCATCTGCATTGTGAGGTTGTTTGGCAATGTTGAAAATGTTCAGCTCCATAGTCATGTTGCCGAAGGACAATTACAATGAAATCAACAGGAAAATAAAACTTGTCTACCTGGATAAGCACGTCCTCCACAATACCACGAGGTATTTTCGTGGACCGATCTGCAAGCTGTAACACCACTGGAGTTGGGTGTAATTCTCCAAGTCCAAGTTTCAAAAATACTGAGTAAGGCAACAGATTTATACTAGCTCCTAAATCCAACAAAGCATTCTCAATTGTGTGGTTCCCTATGCCACATGAGATAGTGGGGGAGCCTGGGTCTTTGTATTTTAGAGGAATTTTATGTTGGAGTATAGAACTAACGTTTTTTGTTAAAAATGCATTCTTTTGAACATGAATGTTTCTCTTTTTAGTAGTACAAAGGTCTTTAAGAAACTTGGTATAAGATGGAACTTGCTTTATAGCATCAAGTAAAGGGATGTTAACACTTACCTGTTTGAAGATTTCGAGAATCTCACCTGTGGATTTTCCCTTCTTTCCTTTCGCTAACCTCTGAGGAAATGGAGCTTTTGGAACATATTCTCGTGGTTGGTTTCTTCTCTCTCCTCTGGTGATGAGTCCTCAACACTCAGGGGTACAATTTGATTTTCTTTTGTCACCGGCATCTCCACTTTGTTGTCGACTTCTTTTCCTTTTTGCAAGGTCATGACTGCTTTGACCTCTCCATGCTACTGTGGTGAACTAGTACTTGCTTCATGCACTCCTTTAGGATTAGGCATTGGTTGACTTGGAAACTTGCCTTTCTCAACAGTCATTGCCAAGGTCTGAACTAAAGAAGCAAGTTGTCCCACCATCTTCTCGGGGCTTGAAACTGATTGAACTTATGAGTTGAAGCCTGCTCTCAACTCATTTCGTAGTCCATCAATGGTGCGGTTCTGTTGCTCAATCGTGGAGTGAGTAACATTCTTGAAATTCTGGAATGCATCCTCCTGTGGTCTGGGTTGAGAGTAGTTCTAGTTCTGATTGTATGGTCTGAATGGTGGCTGAGAGGCTTGAGGAATTTGAGGAATTGGTTGCATTGGTGGAGCTGGACCTGCTGGTCTATTCTGTTGGAATCCTTGAGACCATGAAAAATTGGGGTGGTCTCTCCATCCAGGGTTATATGTGTTGGAGTATGGGTTGTAATTTGATGGCTTTCTCATTACACCTATGGCATTGGCTTGATATGAGTATGAGTCATGGTCATGTGGTTCTGTTGATTTAGCAGTCGATAACGATGCTATTTGTCGAGCAGACCTTCAACCATCTCCTTGACTTCTTTGATTCCCAAAGTTGACTCACCAATTTGAAACTCATTTACTCCCTTAATTCTTTTAGTATTCCTGAGTGATCGGCTCCGTTGTTGGGAATTATCCATTTGTCACTGGAAGAATTCCCAAATCTCTGATGCACTTTTTGACATTAGCTCTCCTCCACTTGTTGCTATTAACCATTCTTGCACATTTGGTAGTAATCCCTCCCAAAATTATTGGCATTGGTGCCATTTCTCGTACCCATGATGTGGACACTTCAAGAGTAGCCCATTGAATCGATCCCATGTTTCGAAAAATTGCTCGTCTTCTCTCTGTGTAAACTCTTAAATTTCCCTGCGAATAGCATTGGTTTTATGCACTGGGAAATATTTATTCAAAAACTTTGTTACCATTTGTTCCCATGATGTAATGCTATTAGCAGGCAATGTATTAAGTCATGATCGAGCTCTACCCTTTAAAGAAAATGGGAATAATCTAAGCTTAACATCATCATCTGAAAAATTCTCATATCTAAATGTTTGACAAACAACATGAAAATCGTTCAAATGATTATATGGGTCCCCATTTTCTAAGCCATAGAATGTGGGGAGACAATTTAGCACACTAGGTTTTAGTTCAAAACTCCTAGCAGCTACATTTGGGTATCTTATGCAGAATGTGCTCAAATTAGCTAAGGGACTAAAATAGTCCTTAAATGGCCTCTCCTGTGGTTGCAAATCCATTTTATTTTTAACTTGTTTGTGTGTGCGAAGTGTTTTCTCAAGCTCAAGGTTTATAGGTTCAAGATTAGGTAATAATAACCTTCGACCATGCATGCAAAACAAATAAAATAAAAATAAAGATGGGAACAAAACAAATAAAAATGAAGAAGAAGGAGAAATTATGATACTAACCTTATCGTGCTATTACAACCTTAATATAAAAATACACAAAAAAAAATACGTGAAATAAATTAACTTTAAAAAAATTAGTAAGAGAAACAAAAATTACAAAGAAGAAAAAAAGAAAAAAATAACTTGAAAATTAAATTACAGAATTTTAAGCAAGAGAAAAAGAAAAGAAATACTAACCTCTAAATGCAGATTCACTTTTTTTTCCTTTTTTTTAATAAGAAAAAAATACAAGAAAATAAATAAAAGAAATTATTGATAAAAATTAATTCTACAAATTAAAATAACTTACCTCCCAGGCAACGGTGCCAAAAACTTGTTGTGAAAATTTTATTGAACTCGCAAGCGCATGAATCTATTATAGAATAAACTAATGGTGACGAGTGTCGATCCCACGAGGAGGTGGATTTTAATTATATGTAGAATTAATTTTCTAAATGGGTAGTTGGATTTGTGGTGAAAGTGATGTAAATTATCCTAAAATTGGAATTGGATTGGCGAGAATAAATTGAAGAGAAATCTATTGAAATGACGTACTCGGGTATCTGGATCCGTATCAACATGCACCATGGGCTAAATATTCCTTATTAATACCAATTAAATCATGAGGGGGGAATCCACACCTCATGAACCACACTCTAATCAATATGGTGCTAAGGGCTTATTGTGCCAAATAATAATAACTTTATACTAGGGAGCCAGTGTAACCAGGGCGGTATCTAAACAAGATTATTATTATTTGTCGACGAAAAGTCAAATCATCCACAAACATTAGAGGGGAAAAGAAAATAAATTTACTAAATAAAGCCCATGACACATGTTGAGACTTCACATTCAACCCAAGCTTGAAAGAAAATTAGCTACTCATAATTGAACTAGGGGCAAAATAGGAATTTATTAAAATACGTAGAAAATACAAGATGGAGAAGGAATTACAGAAAATGGATACCAAAAATGGATTCAGAGCTATCAAATTAGGGGGGGGAGGCCCCCTTTTTATAGATACATGGAGTAAATCATGGTCATCGGATTAAAAACAGTTTGGATGCTCAGGATTGCACCACGTCATCAGTCAATAGTACGCGGTTTGACCACGTGGATGAACAGTAACACGATTTGACCCAGGTTGAACAGTGACGCGGTTTGGTTGAAAATAATCCTGTGTGATGCATGTACCGTACGCGAGATTTTTGGTCCACTGATATGCTGCCACGTCACCATCAACAGTACATAAGAATTTTAGTCCAATAGGATCGTGACACCTCATCAGTCAATGCCACATCATCGGTCAATGCCACGTCATCGATTCGTCTATGTGAACAGTGTCGTGAACAGTAACATAGATAGTACTGTACACGTGAATAGTACCATACATGTGAACAGTGACATTTTTCCTTTTATGCTCCTCCTAAGGTTTTCGACCGTCTTGAGTTCAAAAGTGATGTCCGTTTTGCCGTCTGATCTCTCGTTTATTATGAAATGACTATGATGCCCCTAAAATACATAAAATACTTAATTAAAATAAAACACACGGAATTAAATCAAAAGAAGGTTAAATACATAAAAGTAAGGGTGTTAGTAAAACTTGAAGTGTAAAATGATGATTTTCTCCTTTATAAATATACATTTTCTAACACTTAACAGCCTACCATAAAGCATAATCCACACATCTTTGATTGTTGAATGTTACCCCTAGCCGATTGGTGAACTAATGAAGTTAAGGCTATCAACATGATCATATTCTACCTCTCTTCTAATATGAGCATTTGTAAATCAAGTTCTGAAGAGAACCAGGCTGCTAAAGCTTAACAAGATCTGTTGTTAAGTATCCAAAGAGGTCCAATAATAAGGGCAAGAACTAAGAAAATGACGTATTAAATGGATTAATTAAGCACATCTAATTCATGTGTTGTTCATAATATTAAACTATCTAAATTGAGTATTGTCAATGTTATTCAAGCTTCTAAATCTGATTTGAAGTGACTTGCATGAAGAATGAGCAATATCTTATTAAATTAAATTCCTTTTTACTTTTATTTATATTTAGCAATAAGTAAAACCTTATTCCATTAATAAAATTCAACTATGTAAGCCTATGTAACCTTATTGGAAATTTCAAATCTAATTTAATAACAATAGTGAAAGCTTTTCTCATTGGTTTTTTGAAGAACTTTTAGGACTTATTACGATTTCATCATTTGGCACTTTTTGTTGACTTATAACAGGTCAAGGTCTAGATATTTTAGTTGTTTTTTAGTCAAAATTAGATATTCTTTGACAAAGGAACTTCATTGAGTACACAATCTCATTTATCTTTGTGAGGTTCACATCAATTGTTAAAATAGCTTAGGTCCTATTTTGAATTTATATAGTTTCTCTAATTTTGCTGCCTTTTGCATAACTTTGCCTTGATTCTTCAAGTTCTATTCTTTCTTATTCAAAACTAGGAAATAAAAAGAAATCAAACAATTGGGAAAAAAATTTTGAAAAATAAATTGAATTTAAAGTATAGCTTTGCCATTTAATTTTTGTCTATTCCTATTTTTTACAATTCGACCTAAACAAAAAAAAAAAAGAAAGAGAGAGAGAGAGAAGCAATGCTAATTGCATTAAGATTCAAATTCTTCTATCTCTTTTTTTGTTTTGAGTTTGGATTGGTGCAAGAAAATTCTGATCAAGTTCCCTTATGTTCAATAAAGAATTAAAAGAGAAAATTAAAAAGTCAAAAAAGGTAAGGGAGTGTGAGCTTATAAGAGGGTAAAATCCAAATTTAGGTAATCACTAGAGTGAATGCTATTAATCTTGAGAGGAAAACACATTAGGGAGTGTTTGTGAGTTTTTTTTTTTTTTTTAAATAACTGCACCTTCAGTCTTCCAAAATATTTTTAACCCTTATATTAGGTTTATTATTGTCTATATTGATGATATTTTAGTTTACTCAAAGTCCATAGATTAGCATTTTAAAAATTTAAGTGCTTTTTACAAAGAAGTTAAAAAATGCAAACCTTGTTGTTTCAGCCAAACAGATGAAGACTGTTTTTGGACATAACATTGCGCAAGGCTCCATTAAGCCAATTGACAGAGTCATCAAATTTACTTCAAAATTCCCTAACGAAATCAAGGATAAGACGCAATTGCAGAGACTTTTGGGAAGTATTAGTTATACTGTAGACTTCTATCAAGATTTAGCCAAAGATGCTAAACCTCTCTATGCCTGATTAAAGAAAAATCCTCCCCTTGAATGCTTGAATGCACCATGGCAGTTGAAAACGTTAAGTTAAAAGCAAAGGATTACCTTGCTATCTAGATGCATTAAAAATTATTGAAATAAATGCCTTTGATATCGACTATGATGGCATTTTACAACAAAGCTTGTAGAGAAGAAGAATCTAGTTCATTTTGTGTCACAAGCTTGGAATAGAACTCAATAAAACTTTTGTACCATTAAAAAAGATTATCCATAGTTTTATGTGTCTAAATTTCAAGATGATCTCCTTAATAAAGGTTATCTCCTTAGGATAGATTGTAGGTCAGTAAACAGTGTCTTAGAAAATGATGTTAAAAACATATATTTTGAGCATATTTTTGTTAAATTGCAGGCTATATTATGTTTTTTTTTTTATATTTTGAACTAGATTATGTTAAAGGAGAAGATAATTCCTTACCAGATTTTCTAACTATAGAATCCTTGCAAGGATCCAAAGAAAGCTAGCACCGCTTCGTCATCTCGTAGATTGCTGAAAGCATCACCAACAAAAGAAATAGAAGAAGGATGAAGCTTTTTTCTCTGAAAATGGCAATATTTCAAAGAAAATCTTGGACTTGATCCAAAGGATGTAGCTCATCAATTTCTAGCAGGACACTCTCTAAATAGCTTACTCCTAAAAGATCAATCGTTTTATGAGTAGATCTTAATGGAGGTAGTGATAAGTGTATATTTTCTCAATATTTTACTATTAATTTCTCCATCTTTTTCTTGTTTTGGTCTTTAATATTCTAATTAATTTAGTTAATTTTTAATTTATTTATTTTGTTAAATTATATTTTACTATGTTAATTCTTATCTTATTTTTTATATTTGGTTATTTTAGGTATATTCTGGGATTAAAGATGCATTAAATCAGAGCATTCAAGAAGAAATCTACTTGAAAGAATTAGAAAGGGAAATAATTGAAGAATTTTGGAAACCAAGAAAACCAAAGCCAAATAATTAATGGTGCACATTCGGAAGGTTATGGCAATTTCATGGAGATTAAGGAAGACTTTGGGAAAAAACATGTATAAAATAGAAACTTGTATAATGTGCATGGTTTTATAAGTTGCATGCAATATTTATGTGACCAATTTAAAAAGATTGCATGCTTAAATCTTGTCTTGCTTGAGTCTGTCAAGTGACCACTTTACAAAGGCATGAAGAAGTTCAAATTGGGAAGTAATGAAGATTAAATAGGAAATCAATTGAAAGACAAGAGAAAATAAAGACAAGAATTAATGAAACCCGCGGCCAACAATGATGAGAATAAGGATAAAACTATCACAAGCACATGGGATGATGTATATGGATGATGTCTATTTAGGTCCTACCCAAGTTCCCGTCGAACCCACTACAAGAGCTCGATCAAAGAAATTCAAAGAAGCACTAATAGATTGATTCAAGCAACTTGGGCTCAATCAAATTCGTGGAGGCCCATTGAAGGAATCGCACATGATAAATGCATATAATCACTTCTATGAAATATGGAGTTGGCTTGCACATTATGGCAGGAAAATATATGATTAAGGCATTTAAGCCAATTAGGATCCTAATTTGATTTAGATTCTTTCCTATTTACTTAGATTAGGATTATGATTTGGTTTAGATTCTTTCCTATTTACTTATATTAGGATTCTAATTTGATTTAGATTATTTCCTATTAGGGAAGATTCAGATTCAGATTTGATTTTTGGTTTAGAATTTATTTCCAAAAATTCTTGTAACCAACCTTATATAATGTACTCGAATCCAATAAACAGGAGAGAAAGTTTTTGATGCAATTGATGAGAGAGTTAATTCTCGTTGGTTCTTTACAAACTCTTTGAACTTATCAAATTTCCGTGGCGTTCAAACTTTTGACTTATCAATCAGACCATCCATAGCTGATTGTGACATCTTCACATACCAAGGTTCGTGCTTTCAATAAGCATTGGGTCAAGGTTCCATTCCATTCCTGGTTTAGATTCGATCTTGAGAACTAAATTGATTAAGGTTGCATCAGTTCTTAATGGGGTTCGTATCAAACAAGAATATCAAGACCAAAATTCAAGACAATTTCCTTAAGCAGCCAAGATGATGACGCATGCAATCAATTGAGGTGGCAAGCAGAGAAGCAATTGGTGGACATGCATTTGGAAATAAAGAATTGAAATTGGTAAGTGCACATGCGTTGCAATTAAGGGAAGCAAATTAATTGCTTGAAATGGAATTAGAATCCATTCGACCAAGAATTATAAAATTGGAATTGGAATTTCTTCCACTTAGTTATTAGCCAATAGAGTGTCAAGTGTTTAAGGAAACTAGCAAATCGAACATGATCCAACACCTTTTCAAAAATCTAAGATGAGTTCTTTGATAGATCTAGGTTCTTGCGAGGATTAGGGTCAACTTCTCAATCTCATGAGTCTGTTATTTGAACAAAAATCTCAAACCTCTGTAAGGTGTGTTTGGGAGTGAGGTGCCGTAGCTTTTAAGCTGCAGCTGCTGTAGAGTAAAAGCTATAGCTGTGGAGTAGAAGTTGGAAAAAAAAAATTTGGTAAGCTATCAAAGCCCAGCTACAAGTGTTACCAAACACCTTAGTAGCTGGACTTTGGCAACCCAACTACCTCACCACACTCTCAAACGGGCTAGTAATAAAAAATATACGATATCAATTTACAAAATGGAAAATTCTTTAAAAGGACAAACTATGTTATAGAAATGGAGAATGGAAGAATAGGGAACAAGTATACTTGAGAAGTAAAGATTGCAGCACAAGAATTTTGCAGCAAATTAGAGAAAGTTTGCAATATGGGATTTTTAAGAACTGAAAAACAAATAAGAAAATAAGGGTGGAAGAAAGGGAAAAGAAGCTGAAGAGGGCTAGGTAACCGTATAACTCCAATCAAGCCATTCAGAAATAGCCACCTATCTAAGAGAAAGAGCTATCCTACGCCAACTGTTCATTGTGGTTTTCAAAAATGGGAAATTAAAAGGATGCTACAGGATTAAGAGCAAGTGTTAGTGGTGTTTTTTGCGAATCCCACAATGAAACTTTGAAACCCACACTTAATTTGTACTTTCAACTTCCCAAGAAAGTTCTAAACAGATTTTAAGACAAACAAAACCTTGACCCAATGCTTAAGAAAACATGAACCAAAGGTATAGAGAATGATATTGACGCCATACTCAAGGAATAGATGAGAAGGTGAGTGATAAGTCTAAATTTGGAACGCCACAAGAATGCAAATTTTTGATAAGTTCACTAGTTCTCTAAAGAACCAAAGAAAGAATAATCTTTCAAATTCAAATAACATTCATCTCTAATATTATTACATAGCAAGGTTGTTGAATTTAAATAGGCTAAAAGAAACCTAAGATCCTAAAAAATACAAATGGAAACATTGGAACAACCCTCCAAGTAGATTTGTCAAAGGATGTTTCAAAAGTCTTCACCAACCCACCATAATTAATGTTATCTTTGACAAACTTAATGCTAGCCTACTATAATTAATGCTATCATTGACAAACTTAATGTCAGCCCACCATCATTGATGGTAGACTTACCTTACACATTGACAAACTTGAAACAAAACAAACAAATGAAGTTGAAAAACAAATGAGTCGTTGAAAATCCCAAGTCTGAACAAGCTGTAATCAATTGGTCATAACTCCTTCTAGAGAACTCCAAATCTAGCTCTGTAAAATTTATTAGAAAGCTAACTTAATTATCTTTCCAATGGTATATAGCTTGCACATTACTTCTGGCTCAATCAATACAATTTTTATTCCGAATTTGACCTTTCTGCATTTGATCAAATTGTGTATTTAGCTGCCCAATAACTTGAATAATGTCCACAATGCCTTGTCTTCTCTTCAAGCCCAATTCATGATGTCTTGCATCTTGAATTGCATTTTCAATCCATATTTTCTCAATTAATCCATTTAAAGAAGCTTGCATCTTTTTGGCTCTTGCTCTTGTAATTGGGCCTCCATGAATGTTCAAAGGATCACTTGAAGTTTTAATGGTATTCCCTTGATGGTTCTCATCAGTGTTGTAGATGGGTCTTAGAGGAAAAACTACTAGAACTAACTTAATAGTAAGAAAAGAACATGTGGGGTAGTTGTTGGCCCATTTGTAGTCCAAAAGCTAAGGACCACATGCAGCCATGTTTACAATGAGTTGGACCAACGATTCTAAGTTCACTAAGACCCAAGAGAGGCTTAAAGTTATATTTTTGCCCAAAAGTATAGTAAGAACATGACAGGGACCCAATAACATTTCAAAAGGTGTTGCTAGGTATCGCCATGTGCCATCTATTATTACTTTTTGAGTTTCTTGTTCCTCAATACTTTCACCACAAAGAAACTAGGCGATCTTGCTTGGGGCAAAAGTAAATGACCAAAATATGGATGTCATATGTCATTATGAATAAGGAACGGTTGCATATCAAGACCAGCTAGGCTACCTTATGTATGCTAGGGACAAGTAAAATATCATAACAAATGTAGTGACAGTAATATTATTTCTATTATAGGAGCAAAGTTGAAAAAAATTACTTTATTCAAATCACGTGAAGGTTGTTATCACCTAATGGAAAAATTATCTGCTTAGCTTAGAAAATGAGGGAGCAAATGAGCAAGAAAACTGATAAGAACCAGGTTGCTAATGCTCTAAAAGATCCAATAAGCATTCATGGAGGTCCAATGACAAGTACAAGAATCAAGAAAATTAAGTAAGAATTAAATGGATTAATTGGGCACATCTCAAATCCATACCTTGTCCAAGACACTAATCTGCTCAAATTAAGGATTCAAGACAATTAATTCTTTGTCAATATTGTTCAAGCTTCTAAATTTGATTTGGAGTGACTTGCATGAAGAATAAAAAGGGCCTTATCAAATTCGGAAGAGTAATCAGGCAATATCTTGTTTTCTAATATGATTTGGAAACAAGATCTTTTATTTCCTTTTTACTTTAGGATTAACAAGTTCTTTTATTGTCTTTTTACTTTAGGAAAGGTCTTTCATTTCCTTTAGGATCTTTTATTTCCTTTTTAGGTTATATTTAACAATAAGGAAAACTTTATTCCATTAGCAAAATTCAACTATATAAGCTCATGTACCCTATTGAGAATTTGAGATCAAAGTTTTTATAATATTAGTGAGAGCTTTTCTCCTTGGTTCTAGCATTCTTTTTTTATTTATCACTCACAATCTTCCCTTCTTTCTTGAGTTTGTTGTCAATCCCAGATTTTTTATACCATTAGTTCTTATCTTTATAGATAAAAGGTCAAGATCTTTATCTTAGAATTGTTTGAATCTGAACTAAAATGATCCTTTGCAAAGAACCTCATTCAGTGTAGGATCTCACTTATCTTTGTGAGGTTCACATCATAAACTATTAAAAAGAGACTACAAAAGTCTGCCATGTAAAAAACTACAAGACTGCACCCTTAAAAGTAGTTGGACCACCCTGCCAGGTTCTAACACGCATATGTGCAGAAAAACTACATGAGTAATGATAAAATTTCCAAGGATCCAAATAGCCGTAAGCATAAATGGACAAGAATATCCCTATTTAGATGGGAAAGTGCCAATAGAATAACATCGAGTGACATCATGACAAGAACATTCGAAGCCCACTCCATATAAATGCTATTTTCTCTCTAAGTAGCCCTCACTGAAAAACGAGCCAAGGCTCATCTTCAACCTTGAGCTCACTCTATTGTTAAGGGTTAGTAAACCCTTGAGTGTGGTTGCCAACCATCACTTGCTTAACTTCTAACCTCTATTCTCTTTTTTGTAGGGTAAACAAGCTCCTAAACTCCACCTCACTCTCGATCTCACTAAAAATGCAATTCAAAATGCAAAACATGATGAATTGGGATTGGAGAAAAGACAAGGCATTATAAGCATTATTCAAGCAATTAGATAGTCAAATACACAATTTGGGTCAAATATAGAAAGGGTAAACACAAAACAAAACTGAGCTGGATTTGGAGTTCTCTAGAAGACATTATGAATAATTTATTATAGCCTGTTTAGGCTTTGGAATTCTAACCATCCCTTTGTTTATTCAACTTTATTTATTTTTTGTCTTCCAAGTTGTTAATATGTCAGGTAAGTCTATCATCAATGATGGTAGGCTAGTATTAATTATGGTAGGGTAACATTAAATTTGTCAATTACAAAGACTTTTGAAGCATCTTTTGACAAACCTATACTTGGTGGGTTGTTCCAATGATTCCAAGTGTATTTTTAGGATCTTAGGTTTCTATTAGCCTATTTAAACTTAGTAACCTTGCTACATAAAAGAATTTTAGAGATTAATGTTATCTGGATTTGAAATATCATTCTTTCTTTGCTTTTTTTAAGAACTAGTGAACTTATCAAGAATTTGCATTCTTGTGGCATTCCAATCTAGACTTATTATTCACCTTCTCATCAACGTCTTAAGTATGGCATGAATATCATTCTCAATACTCTAGTTCATGTTTTCTTAAACATTGGGTCAAAGTTTTTGTTAGGCTTAAACCTAGTTAGAACTATCATGGGCAATTGAAACTTTAAATTAAGTGTGGGTCTTCGAGTTTTACTATAGGGTTCACATCATTTGGTATCAAATCCTAGTTTCTAATCAGGTTTGAATGTCTTATTTCTTTTTATTATAAAAAAAAGAACATGCAGCAAAAAGAAAAATCAAATTGCAAAAGAATTCAAATTTTCCTAATTTCATTAGATTGAATTTAAGTTATTCATTTTCCTTGACTCTGTTTACACAAAATATCAATTTTGCTCCTTTGCTTCCTTGTTTTCTTTTTCCTTTTGCTGTTCTTTGTGTGCTTTTAATTCCTTTTTCTTTGTTTTATGTGCCAGTTTATCATATTTGGTGTGCTACTTAGATTTTTCTTGATTTTGTTTATTTAGATTTAGTTCCATAAAGAACTGAAAGAGAGAATTATGTGTAGCAAGAAGCAAGAGTGTGTGAGATCATTAGAGGATAAAAACCAATTTGTGTGATAAACATGAGAGTTAAATGACATCGATTGATTGAAACACACGAGGGAGTGTTGGGTAAATTATGCTTTTGAAACTTGATTGTACATGTTTATTGTATTCTTGCTTTTGAAAATCCTAATCTCCTTGGTGTAATCTTTGCAAATTACTACTGGAGTCTTGATATTGGTTTGATAAGAACCGGGTGAGAATTACTATGAATAGAAAAAGGCAAGAGAGACGAGCGTATTAGAGGGTAAAATCTAACAAATTTGAATGAAACATGAGTAGAATTAAGTGAATCATTTTCTTAGGTGAAACATGTAAGAGAGTGTGGTGAGGTCCTTCCTACATTATTTCTAACCTCTTTTTTGCTTAGTAAAAAGCCGTCCAAAATTTGCAAATTCAAGAATTGATAAAGGAGATGAGATAGATGATGAGGCTGAATTAGAGCACATACATAAACATTTAGATCAAGTAGAGAACACACGTGTGGCAACCAAAACCCGTTCCCCAAGCACTTATGAGGGATATAGTTCCGACTAAAGAAGAGATTGATGGCAATTATAGGGATGGGTATGATATAGGGGAGGATTCTGTGGGTAGTTACAGAAGAGATGGACGAGGTAGGAGAGCTAGGAACCAGGATGATGATTCGAGTGGCATAAAGATGAAAATCCCATCTTTTCGGGGTAAATCTAACTTGGAAGCATATCTTGAATGAGAGAAGAAGATAGAGTTCGTGTTTGATTGTCACAACTATTTTGAGGCAAAAAAGGTAAAATTTGTTGTGATTGAGTTTTCTAACTATGTTATTACTTGGTGAGATCGGCTTGTTATAAATAGGAGGCAAAATAAGGAATGTCTTGTTGAGACGTGAGATAAAATGAAAACATTAATGAGAATGTGTTTTGTACTTAATCATTACATGTGGCGTTGTTATACCAGAACTACAACAGTTAAAACTGTACTTTGGACCGATAGTCCGCAAGTTCGGGTTTCCAGCCGATATACCTCTGAGATCAAAAAACTTTAAAACATTTTCATCTCGGGTTATACAACCCAAAACAGACTTTCCTTTAGTCTAAAACAGGGTACCAAACCAGATAAGAAATTATCAAAAGTTTTCTGATGCACAGGATCCTTGCAAAAGGCAACTGCAGAGCATACTTCCTTAAGTTTTCAAAATGAACAAATTTAATTCTTTATTCTTTTTCTTTCTTTAGAGCTTCATTTGTAGAGAGAGAGAAGAGACTTTAGAAATTCATGATGTTTTGAAAACACACGAGTTTATTTCTTGGAAAACTTCTCTATCTTACAAGCGAGGGGAGAATCCTTTATATAGGAGAATTCTCGGGGAGATAGGACAGGACCCCTATCTTTTACAAAAGAAAAAGTAAAAGATACATCATGACACAACTTTAATTATTACAAAGTGACAAAGTGTGCTTTAATAATTAAAGCATGACTTTGACAAAAGCAAAAGCTTAAAGTAAAAGCAAACTTTAATAATTATACAAGACAAAAGCATAAAGCAAAACATAATGATTACAACAAGACAAACTACTTTATGGAGAGCGGAGATTCATGTAGTCATCTTCTGATGAGCTTTCTGTTTCATAGGGATTGTCACAAGGGGTTGGTGGGAAAAAGGTTTTGGAGAGCTTTGGATGCTTATAGTGGGGACCACGGCTAGGTGGATAAGAAGAATTTTTTCAGCATCCTGGTTTGGAGGGTGATGACTGGGACTTAAGACTAGGCATTTGAGTGGCCTTGTCAACTTTGGAGGGTTGAGATGATGATCCTGGTTCATTCATGGTTGGTTGTGGAAATTGTTGGAGATGTTGACTGAGGGGAAGGAATTCTTCCCATGGGTCTTGTGAATCTTGGTAGAGGAAGTCGCTGTAATCTGGTTTTTCTTCTTTGATGATGATGCCTGTGGACTTTGGTTTAGATATGGCGGATGGAGTAGGGATCATGATGAGATCATGTTGTGGACCTAAGGAGGTGTGGAAGATGTCTTTGTGTGGAGGAGTTTGGTGGTTTAATTGATAAAGATAATTGTGCAGGTTGGATTGGATTTCATTGTCAATGACAGCTGGGTGAGGGGCGGTAAACCATTCATATACCTGGTCTTGAGTCCAAAAGAGATTTGTGTCTGGATGTTAGAAGTATGGCCTGTGGATGATAAAAACTGAGGTAAACAATTGTGCTTCAGAGGCATGCATACGTTCAAGATTGTAAATCTCTGACAATTGTTGTAGCTTCTTTCTCCACCATGGGATGGGGGAAAACCATTCAAGTAGTGTCCAGGTAAGAGAGGTGGCTTTGTCCGAATTAAGAAGATGTTCCAAAGTGGGAGTGATTGGTAGGACTAACTTGGTGGCATAAAGGACTGTTAGGCACCATATGTACCATAACACATCTTCAGTGGTTTCTCTAGATGGATCAAGGGTTAAACCTATAAGGAACATATTCTCTGGATGGAAGGTGGAAAACGGAAAGGGTTTTGTGACAAGGTAGGCTTTCATGAAGAAGCGAAAGAGAGCTTTCTTTGCAAATTCTTGGATGGCAAAGACAGAAGAGAAGTTTTTGTCAAAAGGAAAAGTTTTCTTGGTAAGAGCTTCTGGGGGTAGTGATGTAGCCATGGAGATGATCGGAAAGTGGTATGTAGTAAAAAACAGAGTGAGAGGTTTTTCTGGTTTTGAAAGTCTGGATAGCATATCAGGGATAAGTTCTGGGATCCCTTTATATGCTTGATCGAAAAATCATATTTAGAAAACCAATCTTTTAATCGGAGTAACATCTTTTCAGGAACAGTTTTACCTTTGAAATTGAGAATATTAGGGAAGGCCGAACTATCCATTCAGATGAGAAAATGGTGTCCAATCAGATGATACTCAAACTTTTTGATGCTATTCTTTACCGCTAAGATTTCTTTGAACACACTATAGTAATGCTTCTGTGTGTCAAAAAATTGTCCACTAGCGTAGGCGATAAAGTGTTCTTTTCCATTGATTTCTTCAAGGAGGATGGCACCCCATGATTCATCACTTGCGTCTGTCTGCAATATGCGCTTTCCATCAGTAATCAACTTTAAAGGAGGCGGATTTTACGCAATTTGCTTAAGAGTAGTGATAGCATTTGTGTGGTCAGCATTCCATTCTGGGGGATTCTTTTTTAATAAAGCTGAGAGGTGGCAAGTGTAGTGGTCCACATGTGGGATGAAGTCTCTGATATAATTGATGATGCCGAGAAACTGTTGAACTTGCTTTTTGGAAAGTTGTTGATCTGGAAAGTGAAGCAACTCTTGGGCAATGTGTTTTCCTGGCTGATAATGGCCATATTTTATGATCATGCCAAGGAATTCAATGTTCTCCGTGGCAATGGTGCTTTTCTTTGCAGACAGTGTAATTCCATGATTTTGGACAATATCATAGAATTGAGTTAACAGCTGGCGATGTTCATCATGTGATCCTGAAAAAGCAAGATATCGTCAATGTAAATCAATGCATGATGCAGGATAGGCTGAAAGATATGGACCATGGATTTTTGAAAAATGGATGGGGCAGTTTTGAGGCCGAAAGGAAGGACTGTCCATTGGAAATGGGCATTTGGGATACAGAAAGCAGTTTTCTAACGTTCAGAGGGTTCAATGCCTAATTGCCAGAAGCCTGATTTTAAATCAAATTTTGAAAAGATCTGGGCATTTTTTAGAAAAGTAAACATGCTTTGTCTACGGGGCAAGGGAAACTTGTCATCTTGCAAAAACATGTTTAATGGCTGGTAGTCAATGACTAGGCGTTTCTTTCCTCCGACAATTTCAGAATGCTTTTCAACATAAAAGGCTTGGCAAGCCCATTGAGAATTTGTGGGCTCAATTAGACCTTGGGCTAACAATTGGAAACATTCTTGTTGGGCTAGGAGTAAGTCAGAAGGACTCATTCCTGGGTGGGTAGCTTTGGTTGGGTTAATATCTTCATTGAGTTTGAAAGATAACTTAATGAAGAAAGACTTATTTTTCCACAATGGGTTTGGATGGGTGAACTCAAAATGGGACTCTGGACAGAAACTCAAAAGTTTGGTGGAAATATCCTGGTAGGACTGGGGGGTTTCAGACAGATTGTAAGGTTTCAGAATGTTTGTGAAAGGTTTGAACATGGACTTGACTCGAATTCCAGTGGGAATGATTTGAAGGTGTTTGATCTGGTGAAGGATGTCAAAGCCTAATAAGATATCCTTATTAGGAAGGGTTGAACCAATAACCTTGGTCCAAATGACACAGTTGGGGAAGATTTGAATACCAATGGGTTTTTTGGTAATCAGAGAAGTGGTGAATAATTTGCCATTGACAGCTTTGAAATGTTCTTCATATTCTGTCCAGTATTCTGGTGGAAGAATATGTGGGTTTAACATACTTCGTTGGGCACCAGTGTCTATGAGACCAATTGCTGGAACGGGCATTTGGAATTTTGAGGGCAAGATCTGGAGTTTGATAGATGGTATGGGAACAGTAGTGTCAAGAGACAGTAACTGTTGGTGGAAAATGACTTGGGACTGATCACTGTCAGAGTCATCGGAAGAATTCTGTAGTGCGAACATTGTTTCATCATTGGGTTCATCTTGTTCAGAGAAGTAGAATTCCAGTTCATCATTGTCTGGAGAATAATCTGTAGTGGCTTGGAGACGCTCAACTAACCGAATAGATTTTTCCCGTTTGTTGGGACAATCTTTGGCATAATGGCCTTTCGTCTTGCAGATGAAACATCTGCTTGATTTTCTCCGTTTAAAATCTCTAGAAGAAGATGACTTCTTTCGGAAGAATCTGTAAGGCTTTCTGGATCTGCGAGGTCTGGATGAATGATCTGGATTTTTGAATTTCCTAAAATGCCTTTTCTTCTTAGAACTGCAATCACAATCTTTTTTCTTCTAACATTTGATCTGCAAATAAGGCTTTTTGCAAGCACTCTGAAATGGTTCTTTATCTTTCAACAGTTCTTTAAAAAACTGTTTCTGCTCACAAAGTTTGTCAAGACAAGTTTTGGCAAGCTGGAAGATTTTGCCAAGAGAAATGTTGTCAAGAACAAGATTGGATGCGGTGAGTTGCCGCTGTATGTTTGGTTGGAGTTCTTCTGGAAGGGAAGTCAGAAAGACATGCTTTAGTGTAGGCTCATTGAATCCATTAAGCTTATAGAATAGCAAGGACATTCGCTTGTAATGGAAATCAAGATCCTTAGCATTGAGGGAACAGCATTTCATATTGAGATAGTCCCGGCGTGCAGCTTCAAAGACTACAGAGGGGTCTCCAAGGAATTGAACATGGAGAACCGCAAGAGCACTTGAGACTTCTGGTAAATCAACAAACTGTAATTGGCGATAGCGCCCTAGAGAATCAAACCAATCTCTTAGAGCACCCGTAAAACGAGTAGCAAATTCTCTAAGGACTGATTGAGTTGTGGCTCCTAACCATAGCATTTAGAGGTCAATCCAGGCGGACATTTCATTAAGTCGGTCACGCCATTTATGAGATGGAAGATCATCGAATGTGAACCATGGATCATTCGACGATTTTTGACTTGTGGAACCGGTCTGGGCTTGAGCTGGAGGAGGTTGGTTTGTGGCAGAAGATTCAGGCATCTCTTGGTCAATGTCTGAGGGAATATCAACATATGGTTCTGTATGAGAGGTGTGGCCAGGGGCAGGTTGATCAGGTTGAGCCATCAAGATTCTGGTGATATCAGCATAGGACTTTTCAGAGTCAGTAGTGGATGCTGAAGAGTCTGTGTCAGTCTCGGTATGGCTATCAGAAACAACTAGATTTGAATCAGAAGTTTGGTCATCTGTAGTAGAGGAGTGGTCTATTGTGTGGGCACTAAACTGGTACATTGGTTCTTTATCCTTAGATTGAGGAGGAGGTTGGGATAAAGGAGGTGATGGAGGTACTAGTGGGGGTGCTGGCGTCGGCGTATAACCAGGGGATTGTTGGCCAGGGATAGAAATGGAGGACGGATGTAATATGACAGGTCGTGGTTGGGGTTTAGGCTTTGGTTTAGGTTTCGGTGGTGGTGGCAATGGATTATCCCGAAACAGAGTATGAGTCATACCAAATAACTTGGAAGGATCATACTGTCGGATAGGGGAAAGCATAGAGGCAAATGGATGATAAGTGGGACCGATGGAAGGGATAGGAGGGGATGTGGTAAAAAGGGTAGGTCTTTGGAATTCAGATTCAATCTGAGCAAGCTCAGCTTGTAAGCGTCTGATCTCCCTTTCTTTTTGGTCAAATTCTAGGCCATAGTAGTGCTGGGCAAGCATAGTTCGTAACTCAGAATCGAGTTGAGCAATTTTAGACTGGAGATTGTGCCACATCTGCTGCATTTGGGCACGATGGAGTCAACTTTTGTCTCAATCTGTTCAGTTCGTAAACTGATTTTTTCAACTGTGAAATTGATATTCAACAAAGTATCATTCTGAGCTCTGGCATTTTGAGTTTGCCAGTTGAGAACTGATTCAAAAGGTTTGGGACGTTCTAGGTGGCCGGATGAGGTAATTGGTGAAGGGACAAAGGGTTTGGACACAACATTTCGTTGGGAGTCGGTATGGATTTCTAAAGGAGGAAAAGACGAATAATAGTCTGAAGAAGTGGACGAAAACATCATACAAGTCAGTGGTGGTGTTGGAAGTAGGATTGGTGATGGAGTCTCAGATTTGCAATGCTTTGCAATCCATTTGAGTCCATTTTGTAAATGGGTAATGGAGCTGGTGGAGGTGGAGGATCTTATGGTGGTTTGGGGTCATAGTGGTGACATGAGACAGGAGATTTTTTCTTTTTGGGTTTCTTTTTCCTTGTGGAATAATCATCATCCTCTTCCCATTCATCCCAGTAGGGACAATTTGGGTCACACATGCCTGAGCCTGGGATATCCCATAGAAAATGTCCATTTTGCTTTGTCGGATATACAGGGTAGCGTCAGAATTGAACCCTGTAATGGGCAGGTCTTCTTGGGTTGTCTGAACAGCTGTGATCATTGAAGAATAGGTAAAGGAGAGCCGAGGAGGCTCTTGTGGAGCACTTGGAGGTGGTTTAAAAGTCATTCAGACTGTTCCATCTTGGCGTCTTTCAAACATGCTTTCAGATGTCTGAATTGGAGCTGTATTGTTATAGAACTATTCATAGTTGGAAATCCATTCAAGAGGCATAAGCTTGATGAGCTCATGTCGGGGAATTTGTCTTGGGATTTGGATTATGGTTGGGATCTGGTCAGATTTGGCTAATACCATGAGGGTATCATAATGGTGTTCTGGAGTAGGGAGATCTAAGGCATGATTTGGAAGCCTATAGACCAATTGGTGGTGTAGGGTGGCAATTTTGGCAGAAGAAATTTGTTCAGCACCTTGGATCTGAACTTGGACTTTTAAGGTTGTCGGCAAATTGGGGTCTTGGAGAGAAAGGTGAGTAAAACGTTGCCTGCATGAAGAGTTGTGAGGACAGTGCCAATAACAGCATCTTGGTACTGTTTAAATCGGGTTTCAAGCATGGCAAGGCGAGCTGTAACCGGTGATCATTTTCTTCCATGAAGAGTAAGAATCAGTCTAATGCCTCCAAGATGAAGATGAGTATAGCCTTCTCGTTTCCAATTGGAAAGCAATTCTGAGGGGATTTCGAGAGTAACATATTACTCAGCCGAGGTTGCTTGAAGAGCACATTGATCCAGGCGAGAGGACTGGATATATTCTTTGAGGTGAGGCCTTCTAGTAAAGATAAGAGTACGAATACTACAAGTAAAAGAACTGGGGCGTTTGTACAACTAATAAGGGCTAATGAGAGGGTAGGAGCACTCACTGATTTGGGCTGATTCAGGGATGTAGGAATATTCGACAAGGTTTTCGATCTTATTAGTGGTATGGGAAGTGCAAGATTTGGGTAAAGAAAGAGTAGAAGAAAGAGTAACTGGAGGAGAAAAGGAAGTAGAAGCCATGAATGAGAAGTTCGCTCTCTGTGCCTGAAGACTAAAGATTAAAATAGAAAAAGACTTAAATCATACCATTTTGAACATGAAAAATGAAAATTTAGAAAATAGAAGATTTTCAAGGACGGGTATGGCTCTGATACTAAAGAGATCAGCGAGAATATGTGGCGTTGTTATACACCATAACTACAACAGTTAAAACTGTACTTTGGACCGGTAGTCTGCAAGTTCGGGTTTCCAGCCGATATACCTCTGAGATCAAAAAACTTTAAAACATTTTCATCTCGGGTTGTACAACCCAAAACAGACTTTCTTGCACAAGGTCGTCGATTTTACAAAAAAATGGAAATTGTAATGATTAGAGCAAACGTGGAGGAGCATAGAGAAGCTACCATGGCGTGATTCTTCAATGGCCTTAATCGAGAGATTGAAAATATAGTTAAGTTGCAATATTATGTGGAGATTGAGGAGATGGTCTAGAAAGCCATTAAGATTAAGCAGCAACTCAAGTGGAGGGATAACACCTGTACAGCCCCAAGCTTGAGTTCCACTCCTTAGAAATCGAGCTATATGAAGCGAGATGAGAGCCACAAACATCTACTGCAGCTAAGCCAAGATCTGAGTCCTCCAAGCACAATTCACAAGGTAATATTGTGACTCCCACTACTAGGAATCATGACATTAAGTGTTTTAAATGTCAAGGCAGGGGACATATAGCAAATGAATGTATGAACAAGAGAGTTGCGGTGTTGCGGGACAATGGTGAGACTGTAACTGAAGATAAAACAAAAGTTTATAAGATGCCACCATTGGAGGACATCAAAGATCAAAAGTCTACAGTCCTCGAGGAATTAACTTTAATACCTAGGAGAGTTTTGAGTGTGTTAGTGAAAGAAGATGAAGTGGTGCAACAGGAAAACATTTTCCATACTAGGTGTTGTGTTTAAAACAAAGTATGTAGTATAATTATTGATCGAGGAAGTTGTACTAATGTTGGTAGTACTATCATGATGGAGAAGTTAGGGCTCCTGACACTTAAGCATCCACGACCATACAAACTACAATGGTTGAATAACAATGGTGAGATGAAGGTGAACAAGTAGGTATTAGTGACTTTTTAGATTGGCAAGTATAAAAATAAGATGTTATGTGATGTAGTACCAATGCATGTTGGACGCTTGTTACTTGGGAGGCCTCAGCAGTTTGATAGACGTGTTAAGCATGATGGCTTCACCAACAAGTATTCATTTGTGTTTAATCAACACAACATCACCCTTGTTCTATTGACACCAAAGCAAATTTATGGAGACCAAGTAAGCATATAGAGAGAGGGATCAAAAGAAAGAGAGTGAATAAAAGAAAATGAGAGAAAAAAATGAGTGAAAACCAGAGAGAGACTGAGAAAAATAAAAGAGAAAAAGAAAAGAAAAATGCTACCTTGAGAGAAAATCAAAAGGAAAACACAAGAGTTTCAATGCAAAAACGAGTAAGATAAAAAAAAAAAAAGCAATGTTTTCACATTAGCCAATGATTTTACTTATGTACAAAGATGAGTTTTTAATCAAACACTAATTTGACCCTACTTTGCCTAGTTTTATTACTTCTCTTTTACGAGATTATAAGGATGTCTTCCCTGAAGAAACACCACATGGTTTATATCCAATTTGAGGTATTGAGTATTAGATTGATTTCGTACCAAGTACGACCATTCCAAACCATCTAGCCTATAGGAGTAACTCAGAGGAGACAAAGGAACTTCAGAAGCAAGTTAATGAATTGATAGAAAAAAGGTATGTGAGAGAAAGTATCAATCCATGTGCAGGTCCAGCCTTGGTAGTTCATAAGAAGGATGGAACATGTAGGATGTGTGTTGATGTCGAGCCCATCAACAACATAATGGTAAAGTATCGACATCCCGTTCCTAAATTAGAAGATATGCTAGATGAATTGCATAGATCTGTATATTTTTCAAAATTGATTGAAAAGCAAATATCATTATATTAAGATAAAAGAAGTGGATGAATGAAAATATGTCTTTAAAACAAAATATAGCTTGTATAAATAGTTAATTATGCCTTTTAGTTCAACTAATGCTGCAAGCAATGGGTGAATACAGGTACGTGGTGTTGTTACACCTGAACTATGATAGTGCTAGACTATCTTTTGGACTAGTAGTCCGCAAGTTCTGGTTTCCAGCCGATATACCTATAGTCCCTGAGATATAAAACCTAAAAAAGCAAAAATCATTGATCACGATACCACCCGAAAACAGGTCACCACTGACCTTCAAAGAGGGTGAACGTTGTGAGAAAGCAGTTCTATTTTAAATTGGTTTTATAAATAAATCAGGACTTTTCTGATACACCGGATCCTTGAAGCAAGGCAAGTGTAGAGCATACTCAGTATAGAAAATAGAGATGAACGCTCTTAGTTTAATAACTCAAGTATTTTCTTCGTTACCTAGAAGAAGAAGAGAGACTTAGTAAGCCATAGAAGTTTAAGAAAAACTTAGAAATATTATTGATGGCAATCTAAATTTTACAAGGACGGAAGAGCTCTTAAATAGAGCTGGAAAGCTAAAATAAAGATAAAGATAAAGATAAGACAGGACCCTTATCTTTTCTTTAAGCATAAAGCAAAAGCAAAAGCATAAAAGCTAAAACACACTTTAGACAGGGTAGGACCCATGTC
>NW_006262201.1:22753149-22758041 GCF_000493195.1 Citrus x clementina | reverse complement strand
TTCAATGACAGTGTACTGAGTCTCTTGGGTAGCCAGTAAGGATTGAAAGTCTGCCTAGGGATCTTGGACGTCTTGGAAGAGAACATTGGTGTAGTTTGGTCTTTGTTCTCGAACAAGAATTCCATGAGGACTGGAACTGGATCCTGGAGTACATATTTGACGACTGGAACAAGAATCTCAAAAGTGTGGGAAGGACCAATAGAGGTATGGTGAATGTCTGTTGGGACAGGTTGAACATTGTTGAGTTCTAACAAGTAGGCTTTGAGAGTGGAGATGATTGTAGGATCATGGTCAAGAGGGAAAGGATGAGGGAATGTTTTCCATTCATACGCCATGTCCCGTGTTCAGTAGTCTTTTGTCTGAGGATGTTGGAAATATGGCCTGTGGACTATGAATATCGAAGTAAACATATCTGCTTCTTGATCTGGAATTCGATCTAACTGATAAAAGTTAGATATATTCTGTAATTGTTTACGCCACCAAGTGAGTGGTGAAAACCATTCAAGGAGTGTCCAGAGAAGTGTGGGTGCATGATCTGGTGTGGAGATGTGTCTAAGGGTTGGTCGGACAGGAAGAATAAGTTTTGTAGCAAACAGGACTGTGAGACACCACATGTACCATAACTCATCTTCAGAGATGGTAAGGCTGGGAACAATGGTGAAGCCGGTGAGGAACGGGAGTTCTAAGCATAAAGAGGGAAACCTTTCGGGTTTGGTTCTGTGAACATTCATGAAATACCTATAAAGGAATTTCTTTGCAAAATCTTGGATTTGGAAGGCTGATCGAAAAGTGAGGTTTAGAGGAAAAGCCTTTTGAGTGAGAGCTTTGAAGGGAAGTGATCGATACATGGCTATAATTGGGATGGTGTGGATTGAAGAGATGAGAACATGGCTTTTTATAGATGGTCAGGTGAGGAAATTAGGGATAAGATTTTTATCACCTTGCAAACCATGTCTTTAGGTTGAGCAATTGCTTGTCAGGAAGCAATTTGTTCTTGAAGTCAAAGATCTTAGGAAAAGAACTGTTATCCATTCTGATGAGGAAATTGTGGCTGATGAGATGAAATTCAAATTTCTTGATTCCATATTTGACCGCAAGAATTTCCTTGTAAATGACGTGGTAATTCTTTTCTGAAACTTTGAACTGTCCACTTGCATGAGCGCAATAGGACTTTGAGTCACCAATCTTTTCCAGGAGGATAGCACTCCAAAAGTCATCACTAGCATCTGTCTGGAGTATGCGTTGGCCGGTAGTGGGAATTTTGAGTAGAGGAGGTGACTGGGCTATCTTTTTAAGCTGCTTTACGGCTTCTGTTTGGGCCGGACCCCATGGTAGAGCCATCTTTTTGAGCATGCGTGATAGCTGACTAGTATGGACTGCAACTTTGGGAATAAAGTCTCTGACATAATTAACAATTCCAAGGAACTATTGAATTTGCTTTTTGGTGAGATCGATGTCTGGAAACTTTAATAATTCTGCTGCGATGTGTGGTCCTAGATGGTAGTGACCATTTTTCAAGGTCATGCCAAGAAAGTCAATAGATTCCTTTCCTATGTTGCTTTTCTTTTCAGAAAGCATGATGCCATGTGTCTACACGATTTCTAGGAAAAATCTGAAAGGAGTTGTTGATGTGTTTGGTGGTCATGTGAAAACAATAGGATGTCATCAATGTAGATGAAAGCATGATGGAGGATCGGAGAGAAGATCTTAACCATTGCTTTTTGAAATAAGGATGGAGCAACTTTGAGACCGAAAGGTAAAACTGTCCACTAATAATGAGCATCAGGGATACAGAAGGCTGTTTTGGGACGGTCTTCTGGAGAAATGCCAAGTTGCCAAAAACCAGCTTTAAGATCAAACTTTGAAAATACTTTTGCACCTTGAAGATGAATGAATAGGGATTGGATCTTTGGAAGAGAAAATTTATCATCTTTAAGGAAAGCATTAAGTGGCTGGTAATCAATGACTAATCTTTTCTTGCGACGAACTAATTCAGATCGTTTTTCAACATAGAAGGCTTGACAGGCCCAATCTGAAGTAGTAGGTTCTATGAGACCTTGTCGAAGCAATTAAGTGCATTCTTGCTTGGCGAGAGTGAGATCAGAAGGAGGCATACCAGGATGGGTAGCTTTGGTGGGATTGACATCTTCATTAAGCTTGAAAGGAAGATGAATGAAAAACTGTTCATTTTTCCAAAGTGGGAATGGATGAGTAAATTGAGAATGATTTTCAGGACAAAGTTCAAGGAACTTTTGGGAGATGGAGGTATAAGGAGGAGTTGTATCTGACAATGTATACAGTCAGAGAACATCTGTATATGGTATAAACATTTGTTTGAATTTAATGCATGTTGGTGTGATGAAGAGATTTTTTACCAGTTAGAGGATATCAAATCCTAGAAGAAGATATTTTTTTGGTAATTCTGAACCAACAATCTTTTGCCAAATGATACAGTTTGGAAAGAACTGGATACCAATGGGTTTTTTAGTAATGAGAGAAGTTTCAAAAATCTTTCCATTGGCGGCTCTGAAGTATTCAGTATGGTGTTCCCAATAATCTAGAGGAAGGATTTTAGGATTGAGCATATTGCGTTGTGCACCAGTATCAAGGAAACCAATAACTGAGACAGGTTTATGGAATTTAGAAGGAATGACTGAAATTTTTACTGATGGACCAGGAAGTGTGGGGCGAATGTGGTTAATCTCTTGAATAGTGCAGATCACAGAAATGCCATCTGGGTCTGAATCTATTGAATCAGCAAGGATAAAGGTTGTATGATCATCTTTCTCGGACTGTTCTGAGAAGATGGATTCAACTTCTTCATTGTCAGAAAGGATAGAAGATTGTTGTAGGTGCTGAATGAGACGAACAGTTTTGGCTGACTTATTTGGGCAGTTGCGGGCAGAATGTCGGCGCCTCTTGCAAATAAAACAGTGATTGTGTTTCTTCTTTCTGAACTGGGAAGGATCCTTTTTTCTAAAGTATCTGTAAGGCTTCTTTGGTTTTTTGGAAGAGGATCTGTGGAAATGTTTCTGGAAGTGCTTCATTTTGGTGGTTGGACAAGTGCACTTTTTGTCATCTTTGCACTGGATTTTGAGGTAGGGTTTTTTACAGGCTGGGGCAAAGGGTTCTTTGTGTTCAATAAGGTCTTTAAAGAAATCTTTTTGCTCACAGATCTTATCAAGGCAGAGCAAGGTTAATTGAAAGATTTTTCCAAGAGAGACATTTGCGATGTCAAGATTAAAGGCTGTCAGTTGCCTTTAAAGCTCTGGCTGAAGCTTTGGTGGTAAAGATGCAGCAAAGACATGCTTTAGAGATGGATCATTGAATCCGTTCAGTTTGTAATAAAGCATGCTCATCCTTTTATAATGCATTTCCAGGTGATGTCGTTTAAGAGAACAACATTTCATCTGGTGATATTCTTTTCGAGATGCTTCAGCGGATGCTGCTGGTTCCCCAATAAACTGCTCATAAATGACTGCAAGAGCCATAGGAATGGTGGTTTGAATCAATTAGAGTTGTTTGTATTCGCCTAGACTTTCAAACCAATCTCCTAGAGATCCAGTGAATGAGGAACAAAACTCTCGGAGAACACTCTGTGATTGTGTATTAGGACTTGTCATTTGGACATCAATCCATGCAGCAAATTCTTGATGCCGAGTTTGCCATTTGTGACGAGGGATGTCATCAAATGTAAACCATGGAGAAGAAGATGGTTTGGAAGATTTTTCAGAAACCGGAGGGATAGAAGGAGCCGGTTCTGTTTGTGAGCCTTGGACATTATCATTATCATCAAAAGATTCTTCAGCAATAGGAGTGTCAACAACAGGAGTGGAAGTACTAGGATCTTCTATTTTTGTGGCCATGAGAAGACCAGAAATATCTGCATATTGAGACTCTGAGTCTGAAGAAGTTCGTTCAGATGAGCTGAAATTGTCTGTGGAGGGTAAACTTTCTTCTGAGGTTGAATCGGAGTCATTGTTGTGAGTGTCAATCTGTTGATAATGGTATTGGTAAGCTGAAGCTTTATCTTTCTTTGGAAGCTCAATTGGAGTTGTTTGTATTCGCCTAGACTTTCAAACCAATCTCTTAGAGATCCAGTGAATCGGGAACAAAACTCTCGGAGAACACTCTGTGATTGTGCATTAGGACTTGTCATTTGGACATCAATCCATGCAGCAAATTCTTGATGCCGAGTTTGCCATTTGTGACGAGGGATGTCATCAAATGTAAACCATGGAGAAGAAGATGGTTTGGAAGATTTTTCAGAAACCGGAGGGACAGAAGGAGCCGGTTCTATTTGTGAGCCTTGGACATTATCATTATCATTAGAAGATTCTTCAGCAATAGGAGTGTCGACAACAGGAGTGGAAGTACTAGGATCTTCTGTTTTTGTGGCCATGAGAAGACCAGAAATATCTGCATATTGAGACTCTGAGTTTGAAGAAGTTCGTTCAGATGAACTGAAATTGTCTGTGGAGGGTAAACTTTCTTCTGAGGTTGAATCGGAGTCATTGTTGTGAGTGTCAATCTGTTGATAATGGTATTGGTAAGCTGGTTACTTTAGGAGAGTCTTCTGGAATTCGAAGATCTTCCTTGGGTGGAGGTTTTGAGATTTTAACTTTTGATTTGGATCTTTTTGGTGAAGTAGTTTTTAGTGGTGGAACGGAAGGAATATTATGGAGATGGGAGAGACCAAAGAACTGATCGTATGTTGATTGTTTAGGAGTGTAGAAAGGCTAATATGATGTGAATAGCGGTGCTAGGATCGGTATGGACTGTGTTTTAGTGAAAAGTGAAGGTTGTGCTTTGTCAGCATCAATTCTGGCCAATTCTACTTTCAACTGTCTGATCTCTGCTTCTTTCTTATTGAACTCGGGACCCCAAATATG
>NW_006262201.1:22706573-22753064 GCF_000493195.1 Citrus x clementina | reverse complement strand
ATTGTGTCCACCTTTGTTTTTGTTTGTGACACTTGTGATGCCACTTTGTCAATCTTTTTACCAAGATGGTGAAGAGCTTAATTCTGAGTACTGGCATTTTAGGTTTGCCAGTTTAGCACTGCTTCATATTGTTTTAGTGCTTCTGGTGCTCCAGAGGTTGTGATTGGTGATTGGACATAGGGTTGAGAAACAACTTTGGTTTGAGGGTCTGTGTGCCTTTCAAGTAGAGGAAAGGATTCTTGGTATGATTGAACATCAAGCATGACTTGATTTTTGGTTGAGTAGGAACAGGTTTAAATAAGGATTCTCGTTGGAGTTGCCTGAGTGCTTTCTTGTAAATGGGTAAAGGTTGATCTGATTCTGGATCATCCGGTGGTCTTGAAGAATAGGGCCGACACATAGTTTTAGGAGTAGAAGGCTTTTTATTTCTCTTTCTCCTTCTTCTCATTGTTTCAAAGTCTTCGTCATCATCTGTGTCTCCAAGCAGGGACAATCTGGATTACACATTGGGCTTCTGAAACATCCTATAAGAAGTGATCGTTGACTTTGTCAGGATATACTGGATACCTTTATGAGGAAAATCCATAGATTGGAAGATTTGGCTCTTGTCTAGTAGAGACAACAGTGATCATCGCAGTATAGGAGAGCCGAGGAGGATCTGGACTTGGTTTATCTGGAGTCTGAAAAGACAACTTGACTTGTCTGTCTGCTCTTCTTTCGAAGACAACTTGAGAAGTCTGGACGGGTTCTGAATTCTGATGGAATTGCTGATAGTTGGTAAGCCATTCCAAAGGCATGAGTTGGAGTAACTCTTGTTTTTGAATTTGTTTGGGGATCTGGATGATGGTTGGAATTGTATTTGTGTCTTGTGATGCCACTTTCTCAATCTTTTTACCAAGATGGTGAAGAGCTTGATTCTGAGCACTGGCATTTTGGGTTTGCCAGTTTAGCACTACTTCATATTGTTTTGGTGCTTCTGGTGCTCCAAAGGTTGTGATTGGTGATTGGACATAGGGTTGAGAAACAACTTTGGTTTGAGGGTCTGTGTGCCTTTCAAGTGGAGGAAAGGATTCTTGGTATGATTGGCTAGAAGCGGCAAGTTTGTTGTTGTTTATTTTGACGATATCCTCGTATATAGCAAAAACTTGGACTAACATCTAGTAAATTTGAAATTTGTTTTAGATATGTTTAGGAAAGGAAAGTTGTTTAATAATCTGGAGAAGTGTACCTTTTACAAAGATAAAGTTATGTTTCTAGGATTTGTTATGAATGCACAGGGTATATAGATTAATGAGCAGAAGGTACGTGCAATTCGAAAGTGGCCAAGTCCCATAAGCATAAGTAACGTAACGAGCTTTCATGGACTTGCTAGCTTTTACCAGTGGTTTATGAAAGATTTAGCACGTTGGCCGCACCATTTACCGAAGTCATCAAGAAAAATGATCAAATGATCAAGTAAAAGCTGACCAATGCTCCCTGATTGTCCTTGACTAACTTTAATAAAACATTTGAAATTGAATGTGATGCTTCAGGTATGGGCATAGGTGCAATTCTAATGTAGGAGGGGCGACCAATTGCCTACTTCAATGAGAAACTAAATGGGACAGCCATAAACTACCCTTCTTACAATAAAGAGTTGTATGCATTGGTTCAGGCATTACAAATGTAGCAGCATTACCTATGGCCTAAGGAGTTCGTGATTTATACTGATCATAAGTCTTTGAAACACCTTAAAGGCCAACATAAGCTGAACAAAAGGCATGCTCGTTGGGTGGAATTCATAGAGACGTTTTCATATGTCATTCGTTACAACCAACGTAAGGAAAATGTTGTTACATATGCGCTAGACTACTTAGTTGCCGATGACAATGATTTTAGTGTTAAGATCATGGTTGGTAAGTATTTAGGCAGGATGGTTGCTTGTTTTGGAAGAATAAGTTGTGTGCACTTAATTATTCTTTAAAAGATTTATTAGTGAGAGAATCCCATGGAGGAGGGTTAATGCAGCATCTTAAATTTGTAAAAACTTTAGCAGATTTACAGGAACACTTCTGTTTGTCACATATGAAATGAGATTTGAAAGTCTTTGTGGTATGTGTGTTACCCATAGGCAAACCAAATTGAAAGTGCATCCCCATGGCGTAAATACCCCATTACCAATACCTAGTGCACCTTGGACTGATGTTTCGATGGATTTTGTGCTAGGTTTACTAGGGTCTAAACGAGGAAAAGACTTAATTTTTGTGGTTGTGGATGGATTTTTTAACAAGATAGACGATACTTCTAATATTATTGAAATTTCTTAAAAGAGATTGTGAGGTTGCATGGTATGCGCAGGACAATTGTTTTTGATAGGGATGCTAAGTTTTTTAGTTACTTCTAGAAGACATTTTGGGCTAAATTAAGGAGTAAGTTGTTGTTTTTAACTATTTGTCACCCTTAAACTAATGGACAAACAAAAGTTATGAATAGAACCTTATCCACTCTATTGCGGCCTATCATTAAAAAGAGCATTAAAAATTGGGATGATTGTTTGTCAAATGTTAAGTTTTCTTATAATCATTATATTCATTCAGCTACAAAATACTCACCATTTAAAATTGTCTATGGGTTTAATCCTTTAACTCAATTGGATTTAACTTCATTACCTGTTTCTGAGCGTGCTAACTTAGATGACAAGAAAAAGGTTAAAATTGTTAAACAAATACATGAGATGGCAAAGTTGAACATTGAGCAACAAACTAAGCAATATGCTAAACAAGCCAACAAAGAGCGACACAAGTTAGTCTTTACGCCTGGCGATTGAGTGTGGTTATACATGCACAAGGAACAATTTCTGAAACAAAGGAAATCCAAGTTGTTAACTCGAGGCGAAGGTTCTTTCCAAATCTTGGAATGAATCAATGACAATACATACAAACTGAATTTGCTTGGTGAGTATAATATGAGTGCTACTTTTAATGCTTCTAATTTGAGTTCTTTTTATGCAAGTGACAATTTGAGAACAAATCCTCTTAAAGAGGAGGAGAATGATGTGATTGAGGACAAATCTGTCACAAGCATGTGGGATGAGGCATATTTAGATCCTATTGATATGAACCCCATGAAGAAATGATGCGACCCTAATCAATTTAGTCCCAAAGATCGAATCTAAACCCGGAATTGAATGGAACCACGACCCAATGATTATTAAAAGCATGAATCTTGGTATGTGAGAACGCCACAATCAGTTATGGATGATCTGATTGATAAGTCAAGAGTTTGAACACCACGAAAATCCGATAAGTTCAAAGAGTTTGTATAAGAACCAAAGAGAATTAACTCTCTCACCAATTACATTAAAACTGATCTGTCTCTATTTATTAGATACGGGGTTGGTTACAAGAAAATTTAGAAATAAATCCTAGACCAAAATCAAATCGGAATATGAATCTAAAAAAATGGGAAAGAATCTAAATCAAATCAGAATCCTAATCGGCTTAAATGTCTTACATCAATTAAAATGGAAACTAGGCAATTAAAAAAAGAACTAACTGATTTGTTTCCCTAATAGCCTTTTCAACAAACGGGAAAGTATCTTAAAAAAAAAAGAAGGAAACTAGTATATTTTCCTACTATAATATGCAAACCAACTTCTTATTTCATGGAAGTGATTTTTTGGAAACTTCAAAAGCCTGGATCATGCATTTATTATGTGCGATTCCTTCAATGGGCCTCCACGAATTTGATAGAGCCTAAGTTGCTTGAATTAACCCATTAAGCGCTTCTTTGAATTTCTTTGCTCGAGCTCTTGTGATGAGTCTGACAAAAACTTGAATATGATCTGAATATGCCTCATTCCACGTGCTTGTAACAGTTTTGTCCTCAATCTCATTACCCCATTGGACCTGTCATAAAAGCTCGTGCAAAGAAATTCAAAGAAGTGCTTAATAGGCTTATTCAACAACTTGGGCTCAAACTAACTTGTGGAGGCTTATTGAAGGAATTGCACATGATATTCAGACTACTAAATGCATGATTCAAGCTTTTGAAGTTTCCGAATAATCAATACTATGACATCAGCAAATTATCTTGCATATTATGGCTGGAAAATATGTTATTTTTTTTCAGATCCTTTCCCGTTTCTTGAGAAGGCTAGTTGAGAGACAAATCAGCTATTTCTTTTTTAATTGCCTAGTTTCCATTTTAATTGATGTAAGGCATTAAAGCCATTTAAGAGACTTTTCTTATTTGCTTTAGATTAGGCGTTTTCTTTAGGTAATTAATTCTTATTTGGCTTTGGTTTGAGATTTATTTCTGAAAATTCCAAGGGCAATTATATGATGGAAATTCTTGTAACCAGCCTCATATAATGCACAATAAAGAAGATAGATTAATTTTAATGCAATCGGCTTGAGAGTTAATTTTTTTTTTATATTCTAAATTAACTCCTTGAACTTATTGCATTTCTGTGGCATTCAAACCTTTAACTTATCAATCAGACCATTTATAGCTAATTGTGGCGTCCTCACATACTAAGGTTTTTGCCTTCATTGAGCATCGGGTTACTGTAAGGTTGTGTTTACTAACCCGAAATGGGAATCAAAATAGGAAAATCAGAATGATTGACATGTTTGCTTGTTAAATTAAGGCTAGAAATGGGAATGGTTTGTGCGGGCCCCACATGAAATATGGATTGATTACGAGAGTTCTGATTTCGAGGGAGTAGAGGTGGCAAAAAAGCCCACTTGGACCGAATCCGGCCGGACCGGGTATATGGAAAAAGCGGATCCGGGCATTGAGCAGGCACGGGTCTAGTCACAGTACCAAGAACCTGGAACCCGGACTCATGCCTGGTTTTTTTATTAAGTTAAAAAAAAGAGGAAAATATAAAACAGAAAAAAAACATTTTGCTTTGCCCAATTGCCCCAAAACCCAACCCTAAATCGCGATTCGCGAGTGAACGCAACACACACACTGAAATCTCTAAACCTCGGCAATCAGCACCTCCCTTTGTCTCTCACCACCCACCGACACTGATGCAGTGTTGACCACGCCTCTAGCCCTCTACGAACCTCTTACCTCCCTCGGTCAACTCTTTTCATTTCTCGCAGAGCACAGCCGTCACATAGTTCTCCATCGTTTGGTCATCTTTTCAGCGACAGCCACTGCACGACGGCGTCAACCATCATAACTGGTCTCACTCCATTGTTTTGTCACCTTATCAGCTGCAACTCCACCATCACAGCCACGACCCACGAGGTATTATCCTTTTTTTTGCTGTTTTTTCAAAAAAAAAAAAGATAAAATTGAGTAATTGACATTATTATTGTTAGGTGTTATATATATATGCTTAATGTTTTTCTTGGATGCTATGGTTGTATGATTATTTTTAATTAATGGGAGCTGAATTTAGATTTTAGGTTGCTTTAACAGTTTAAATCAATTACTTAATATTTATAATTATGTAATTTTGTATGATATAATGATAATTTTTTATTAATAGGAGCTGAATTTAGTGTTTAAGTTGCTTTTATGTTAATTTGTTACATAATATTTGTAATTGTGTAATTTTTAATAGGAGCTGAATTTAGATTTAGGTTGTTTTAACTTAATTTGTTGCATAATATTCATAATTATGTAATTTGTATGATAATTTTTTATTAATAGGAGCTAATTTTAGCATTTAGGTTGTTTTTAAGTTAATTTTGTTACATAACTATGTAATTTGTATGATTATTTATAATTATTCATTATTTTTTCTATAATAAACAAAGTGCGATGTCACAGTCAAACAATATAGAAATTAATTCATCAAATGCTCCAATTTTATCCTGTAATGTTGAAGATAGCAATGATAATGAGGTCGAGGAAATTTTATTGTCAACTGTTAAGATAGAAGGGAAAGAAAGTCTCTAAGACTTGAGATCACTTTACAAAAGTTACTATTAATGGAGAACAAAAGGCAAAGTGCATGCATTGTAATGCAATTTTAGAAGCCAAATACACATCAGGGATGATGAGAACCATCAAGGGAATACCATTAAAACTTCAAGTGATCCTTTGCACATTCATGGAGGCCCAATTACAAGAGCTAGAGAGCTGGATTTGGAGTTCTCTAGAAGAAGTTATGACCAATTCATTACAGCTTGTTCAGACTTGGGATTTTCAATGACTCCTTTATTTTTCAACTTCATTTGTTTGTTTCGTTTCAAGTTTGTCAATGTGTAAGGTAAGTCTACCATCAATGATGGTGGGCTAACATTAAATTTGTCAATGATAACATTAATTATAGTAGGCTAGCATTAATTATGGTGGGTTGGTGAAGGCTTTTGAAGCATCCTTTGACAAACCTACTTGGAGGGTTGTTCCAATGTTTTCATTTGTATTTTTAGGATCTTTTAGCCTATTTAACCTCAGCAACCTTGCTATGTAATAAAATTAGAAATGAATGTTATTTGAATTTGAAAGATTATTCTTTCTTTGGTTCTTTTGAGCACTAGTGAACTTATTAAGAATTTGCATTCTTGTGGCGTCCCAAACTTAGACTTATCACGCACCTTCTCATCTATTTCTTGAGTGTGGCGTCAGTATCATTCTCTATACCTTTGGTTCATGTTTTCTTAAACATTGGGTCAAGGTTTCATTTGTCTTAAATCTATTAAGAACTTTCTTGGGAAGTTGAAACTACAAATTAAGTGTGGGTTTGAAAGTTTTATTGTGGGATTCGCATCACGGGACCATGAGCTTGAACATACATGTGAGGTCTTATTTTTCGAAGAATCAACCGAAAATAGAGGAAGCACTTCAAGGAAGTCTCAAAGTGCTCAAAAGAGAGGATGGGAGTTGACATTGGCTTTAACAATTTCGATCAAAATGTTTTGCTTAGTTTGATTGCAAGAATTGTGGTAATGCATGAGCTTCCACTTAGATTTGTGGAATATAAAGGCTTTAGAGAAATGATGGCACATGCCAACCCCGTGGTTAAGCCAATGAGTAGAAATACTTTGAAGAATGAGATTTTGAAACTGTATCATATTGAGAAGGTTAAGACTTTGCATTTGTTGGAGAAAAACCATGGTAGAGTGGCTATTACTACGGATTTATGGACAGTAAGTAACCCAAAAAAGGGATACATGGTTGTCACAACACATTTCATTGACAACTCCTGAAAATTGCATAGTCGAATTTTAAGGTAATTTGTCTTACTTTTTATTTGCTTAATGCTTAATTTCTCTTTCAATTTTTTATTACTTATATTTGATTTCTTTTCAAGTTTAAATTGTTATAATATTTTAAGTTTGTGTATTTAATACTATCACTTGAATATTTATTAGGTTTATTTACGTTCTGAGCCCCCATACTGTTGAAGCCCTTTCTAATAAGTTGGTGCAATGTCTACTGGATTGGAACGTGGATAGAAAGTTGTCTTCAATGACCTTGGATAATTGTACCACTAATGATGCGATGGTGGAGAAATTGTTATTAAGGTTTGATCCTGGTACCTTCATTTCCAATGGTAAATTTTTTTCATAAGAGATGTACTGCTCATATATTGAACTTGGTTGTGCGAGATGAGTTGAAAGTTATAGAAAACGGGATTGGAAAGATTAGGGAGAGTGTGAGTTGCTAGGCAATTGAAAATTAATTGTAAAAAAAAAATTGAAGTTAGACTATCCAACTTGTTGGAATTCTACTTATTCCATGCTTGATGTAGCATTGATGTATAGAAGTGTTTTTTCTCGGTTACAACAGTGTGAGCCTCAATATAAAAGCTTGCCTGGTGACAATGAGTGGGATTTGGCAACCACAATGGTGGAGGAGCATTTGAAATCATTTTACATGTTAACGAAGAGTTTTCAAGTACAAAATACCCTATTGCTAATTTGTTCTTTCCGTTGATATGTAAAATGAAAATGTCAATTAATGGGTGGCGCACTTCCAATAATCCTGATATTAGAGTTATGGCTGATAAAATGGTTGATAAATTTGAAACATATTGGAATGAAATTCATCTGACGTTAGTTTTGGCTGTAGTACTTGACTCGAGATATAAGATGTTGTTGATTGATTTTTATTTCCCAAAGATCTATAGTGATACAGCGGATGAGCATATTGAGTGTGCACGTAACCTTTGTCATGATTTAGTGAAAGAATATGAAATGAAAGTTGTGGTTTTGAGTGATAGGCAGGATGTTGGGTTGGAATATGTTCCTTCGGAATCTTCTTCGAATCCGAATAAGTATTGGGATGTAGATGAGTTTGAAACATTTCGGAGTCGAAATAATTGTGTTAAGGTGACTAAGTCGGAGTTGGATAGGTATTTAGATGATGAATTGTTGGATACTACTCCGAACTTTGATATTTTAGCTTTTTAGAAGATGCACACAGGCCAATATCCTATTTTGGGTGAGTTGGCCAAGGATATCTTAGTCATTCTTGTATCCATTGTTGTCTCTAAGTTTGTTTTTAGCACCAGGGGCAGATTTTTGAGTCTGCATCGTAGTAAATTTCATTCTAACACTTTAGAATCCTTGATGTGTGCTCAAAATTGGATTTGGGCTTCTTCTCGAGGTATAAAGTTATTTGAATTATGTTGTAGTATTATTTATTTGTTCAAAATGCTTTTCAATCTTAATATGTTATTTTTGTTATTAGGTAGAGTTCCGGAAAATGAGATTTTTCCTGGGGAGGAGGTAATTTCAGATGATGATGATGATGGGGCACAATTGTCGAGCTACTTGACATGAAGTTATTATTTACATTTTTTACATTACTATATTTTAGACTCTTTTATGAATTATTTGTGTTTGATATTTTGGGATTTTTATATGTTATGTTGGTTATTGATATTGGAGTTATGATATGCATTATGTAATATGTTGGGTGTTAGTATGCTACATTTATTTAGATTTATTTGGTGATTATTGTCATGTTGAATTTAAATTTTTGATAGGGATTGAATGAATTTGGTTTAGAAATTAAATGAATTTAGATAGTAGATAATAGATTGAAATAATTTTTATTTGTTATTTACTTAAAATTTATAAAGTAGATTGAAATTTTAAGATGTTATAACAATTTATTATAGAATTTTTTTTCCTTTTTTTTTAGAAGAAAAGATTCTTTCATTAGAAACAACAAGGAAAAGACAGTACATCCATTGGAAAGTTGCCCAGCCATAGAAGCAGTATTCGCATCATTCAGGGCTTTTTTAGTAAGAAAATGAGCAAAATTATTACACAATCTTGGAACATGTTGCACTTCTATTGATTAGAAGTTGGACTTGCTACCTTGGATCTCTGCAATTGTCCAAGTGATCTCTTTCTTGCTGCTGCTTCTGTCATTTGCTAAATGGGCCACCTCTAAACAATCGGTTTCAATGATCACAGCCGTTACCTTTGCCTCTAATGGCAGCTCCATTCCCCATTTGACAGCCTGAGCTTTTGCTACTGATACATCTCCTTGGAACTCTAAGTTTTGGATTGCTGCAGCTATCACTTGACCATGAGAGTCTCTAATGACAGCTCCTAATCCCATAAGATGTTGCTCTTTGTGGACAGCTGCATCTACATTAACTTTATAGACGCCTACTGGTGGTGGACACCATTGCTCTTGCTTGCTGACTTCCCTGGTTTTATCCTTCATCTGATCCTCACCGTGCATTCTTTGGAAAGCCTCCACAAGTGTTGTAGCTTTAGCAATTAGGAGTAGGGGGTTGGTTGTTTTCCCTCAAAGATAAGTTTATTCCGCGCATGTCATATAACCCACCAGATTGCCACCACAAATTCCAAATCACTTTTGATTCTGCAAAACACTTAGCGTATCTTCTAGGATTACTCCCTGCATTTCAACATATACACGTGTTCTTCCAAAGTTTTTTGGCCATCTTACACTCCAAGAGTGCATGAAAACTGCAAAATTTTCCTTTTCCACAGGTTTTTTTATGTTGGCAGCAAGTTCTTGGTTGCTCTCCAAAGAAAAATTTTAATTTTCCTTGGGAGATTGAGATCCCATATTGCCTGCCATATCCCATATTGAGATCCCAAGTTCTTGGTTGCTTGTTGGAGAGTCACCAGACTTGAGTTAGAGAGCTAATTGGTAGCCACTCTTTACGGTGTAATTCCCTTTTTTATCATAGTGCCATAACAGCTCATCATTTTGGGGTTGCCTTGGTAATGGAATTCTTTTTATTATCTCTGCATCCTCCTTTGCAAAATGTTGCTCAATCAGGGTATTGTTCCATTGGTGATTCGCATAAATCAGCTCTGAAACTTTCGCATCTGCTGGTAAAAATGGCGCTAATATTGGCCTAAATGATGTTGGCCTAGGGATCCAATTACTTGTTGTAATCAGAACTTTGTCTCCTTTTCCAATTCTCCATCTTGCTCCCTTTTGAAGAATTTGCCTCCCCCACAAGATGCTCCTCCATATAAAAGATGGTTTAGAGCCAATTTTTGCCTCCATAAAATCAGTTTCTTTAAAATGCCGAGCTTTCAGCACTTTAGCCACCAATGAATCAGGTTGCTGGATTAATCTCCATCCTTGCTTTGCCACTAGAGCCTGGTTAAAGCTTGACAGGTCTTCGAATACTAAGCCCCCTCTAATTTTTGCTTGACTGATATTCTCCAATCTTGCCCAATGGATTTATTTCTTGTCTTCTTTTGACCCCCACCAAAACCTTGCAATTGCTCTTTGGATATCATTGCATAAAGCTAGAGGTATTTTGAACACGCTCATAGCATATGCAGGTATTGCTTGAGCCACTGTCTTAATGAGAACTTTGCCCCCACTTGAAAAAAATCTATGCTGCCAATTGGATATCTTGCTTAGCACTTTGAGTTTAATGTCGTTGAAGAAGTTGCTCCTATTCCTCCCCACCAGCGAATGCAAACCCAAGTACTTCTCATATCTTGAAACCACATTAAGCTGAAAAATGCCTTTAATTACAGCAACCTTCTGATTTGAGATTTTTCGGCTAAAAAACATTGAAGATTTGTGTATCATTAGTAATTTGAATCATCTTATTTGATCTCCTAGAAGAAGAACTCCTCAATCATGGAAACAAATACAACATCAACTTCATTTCCTTCATCATCTTCATCTCATATCTCTCTTTCTTCTACTCTATCTCTTCCCAAATCATGTTCTAAGCACATAGCCTCCAAAATTGAGAATCTTGTTGAATATTCCTATATTCCAGAATCTGCTCAAATTAATGAGTCCCAGTTTCCCATCATGAGTCCTTACAATCTCTACAGACAGAAAACTTCTTTCACTAGAAGTATCCAAACTCTGATTTCCACTAAAAGACCAATCCCAAAAGAATACATCCAGTCATCCAGACTAGATCAGAATACCCTCAGATCTCGTCGCCAACTAAAAACGAGAAGGGTACACGCACCTCCATCTTGGAGGTGTACGATTAATTCTCACTCTTCATGGCAGAAAAAGGCTTACATGTTACAGTTAGAATTTCTCTCCTAGACACTAGGTTCAAACAGTACCAACACGCTGTTGTAGGAACCGTTCTGACAACCCTCCATGCTGGCAGTGTCTTATTAACCTTTTACCCAAATTTCAACCTTTCTCTTGAAGACCCTAATCTTCCAACAACTCTTAAAGTCCAGATCCAGCTCCAAGGAGGAGAACAAACGCCCACATCAAAGATTGCAACTCTCCATCACCAAATAGTGTATCGATTACAAAATCATGAACTAGATCTTCCCACACCATACACTACTTCTGATGCCTTAAGGATATTAGTTGACACAGACACAATTCCAACCATCATCCAAATCCCCAAACAAATCCAGAAACAAGAATTGCTCAAACTCATGCCTCTTGAATGGCTAACTAACTATGAGCACTTTTACCAAAATTCTGAACCAATACAAACCATAGAAGCCACATTTGACAGACGACCAAATGGTCAAGTCAAACTGTCTTTTCAAACTCCTGACACCAAGTCTGTTTCAGACAGTCCACAGCTTTCCTATACTGCTATGATCACAGCAGTTCAAACTGGTCAAGAAAAGAAACTTCCTATTCATGGTTTTTCCTCCGAAGGGTATCCAGTATATCCAGATAAAATCAATGGTCATTTCATATGGGATGTTCCTGAAGCCCATATGTGCAATTCGGATTGTCCTTGCTTGGATGATATGGATATTGACGAGGAATTGGAAGTTATGCGGAGAAAGAACAAGAAAAAGAAAAAATCTTCTTATCCACCATCATCTTGCAAATCTTTTTCTCCACAATCTCCACCAGATCCCAAACCTCCTGTCCATCCAATCAGATCATGCCTTATGCTTTCAAGCCACTCCTATGAGGAATCTTTTCCTCCACTTGAAAAACAGACAGACACACAAACCCGAGTTACATCCAAACCTTTTGTTCAATCTCCAGTTACAGCCTCTGGGCAACCTGAGGAGCCAAAACAGTATGAAGCTATTTTAAACTGGCAAACCAAAAATGCCAGTGCTCAGAATCAAACTCTTCAGCAACTCGGTAAGAAAATTGATCGTGTTGCCAGTCAAGTCTCTCAGACTGAGACTAAAGTTTATTCAATCAGAAGTCGTCTTGATCAGATGTATATACATCTCCAAGATCGGATCTCCGAACTAGACACCGATCTCCGACGAATGATCAACAACCGCATTTAGGGTCTAGAGTTCAATAAAAAATAAGCTGAGATCAGAAAACTCAAAGCCGAATTGTCAAGAATTGATGCTGAAAAGACTCGACCTTCTCTTTTTACTCAATCACAGCCAACACCCGTATCTCCTCCGTTCTTTGAAACCTATACACCTTTCTACACACCATCCAGACCTCAACAACCTGTTTATAATCAGTTCTTTGGGTTCTCGCGCCTTCAACCGACTCCTCAACAATCTTTACCCAGAAAATCAAAATCCAAAGTCAAAATTTCCGAACCAAAGCCAAAGGTCCCTTCATCTTCCTCTACCTCCACCATACCTCCAGAAGATTTGCCACAGGACATTCCAGAGCCTCTTAAGAAAGACAAAGACCCGATAGATCAGTATCATTATCATACTGTCCATAACCAATCTTCTGACTCCTCTAAGCCATAAACAGTTATTGAGTCAAACCCATCTGAATCCAACCCGTCTTCTTCAAACTCATCCACAAACTCAAACAGCACCTCAACTGACTCTGAATCCGAATATGCTGACATTACAGGCATATTAATGGCTACTGAAACTTCAACACCTATTGTTGAAGATCGTCCTTCTGATCAAGCATCCCAAACAGACCCAATGCCACCACCAGTTCATGAACACTCAACAAAACCATCTTCGGCATCTTGGTTTACATTTGATGACATTACTCGTCACAAATGGCCTGCCAGACTTCAAGAATTTGCTGCATGGATTGATCTCCAAGGCACCAAACCTAATGCTCAACCCCAAGCCGTTCTTCGTGAATTCATGGCCCGATCCACGGGTTCTCTATGAGACTGGCTAGAGAGCTTAGGAGAATACAGACAGATTCAATTCATGGAATCTCCAATTGGAACTGCTCTCAATATTATTCATGAACAATTCATCGGTGAAAAAACTGCTTCCACTGATGCAGACAGGAAAGAATATCACCAGATGAAGTGCTGTTCTCTGAAAAGACACCTTCTAGATGCTCATTACAAAAGAATGAGTATTCTATTTTACAAGCTGAATGGATTCAATGAGCCATCTCTTAAACATGTCTTCATAGCCTCTCTTCCTTCTGAATTACAACCAGATCTTCAAAGAAAACTTACAGCCACTAACCTGAGCATAGCTGATATCTCTTTGGGAAAGATTTTTCAAATAGCCATGCTATCTCTTGATAAAATCTGTGAGCAAAAAGAATTCTTCAAAGATCTCATGGAAGACAAAAAATCCTTTTCTCAAGCTTGTCACAAACCTTATCTCAAAATCGAGTGTAAGGATGAAAAGAAATGTGTTTGTCCAACCACAAAGAAACGACATCTCCAGAAACACTTCCACAAGAAATCATCCTCCAAAAACCCTTTTCGGTATTTCAAAAAGAAATATGTTTCTTAGTACCGAAAGAAAAAATCCAACCGTTGTTTCGTCAGCAAGAAACGCGCTCACTTTGCCAAAAATTGTCCCCATAAATCTGCCTAAGTTGTTCGTCTTATCCAACATTTCAACATTCTTCTCTGTTATCTAAGAATGAGGATGTTGAATCAAATTTTTCAGGACAGTCAGCTCAAGATGACCAAACTGCTTTCCTTATAGCCGAATCCTCTGATTCTGAAGATATTTCCGTCATCTCTACAGTTCAAACTGTCAACCATGTTTCTACCATTCCTAGACCTTCTCTCAAGATGTCCATCCTTTCTTCTAAATTCCATAAACCTGTTCCTGTTATTGGGTTTATTGACACAGGTGCAGACACCAATATGATTGATCCTTCTGTTCTCCCATAAGACTATTGGAAACACCATTCCAAACTCTTCAGAGCAATTAATGGTGAAACTTTTGAAACAACTTTGGTTACCAAAAAACCCATTGGTATTTAATTCTTTTCGAATTGTATAATTTGGAAAAAGATTGTAGCCTCCAAACTTCCAGATAAAGATTTACTCATAGGTTTTGACATTCTTTATTTGGTTAAAAACCTCTTCCTTACTGGTTCTGGAGTTCGCTACAAACAAATATTCTTACCCTATACAGATACTCTCCGTCTGTATGCCCTTTCAAAGTAAAGCATACCGACAAGGACTTTAACAAAGTAAAGCTCTGAAAAGAACTACCATGTGATCTACAAAGAAATCTTGGCAATCAAGTATGGAATTAAAAAATTTGAATTTCATCTAATCAGCCACACATTTCTTATCAACATGGATAATCTGTTATAGATCTGGTGTAACAACGCCAAGTACAACTACCCACTATGGTAGTTCTTTTCAGAGTCTTTAAATTGTCCGCTTGCATGTGCACAGAAATGTCGCACGCCATTGATTTCTGATACCAGTGGGTAGTTGTACGTGGCGTTGTTACACCAGATCTATAACAGAACGAAGTCTAATCTTAGGGCTAGTAGCCCGCAAGTTCTGGTTTCCAGCCGATATACACTTATCCATTTAATACCAAATCCGAAATCATAGTTGAAAATAGTTTTTCACGATACCACCCGAAAACTCGGGACTCATGGCCTTCAAAGAGGGTGAACGTTGTGAGAAAATACCGTCATTTTATAAAATCAGTTTTGGAGGATAAAAACAGGACCTTTCTAATGCACAGGATCCTTAGGCTTAAGGCAAGTGCAGAGCATACTCAGTTTAGAAAATTTGGAAGTGAACGTATCATTATTAGTCTAAATAATTGCTTTGAGTCCTAGAAGAGAGAGAGAGTTTTAGGGAAACATAATGTATAGAACTGGATTTTTTATTTCTTGATGATCCCCCCAACTGAAGTCGAAGGTGCTATTTATAGAAAATCATTGAGAACAAGACCTCTCGAATGATTTTAAAGCAAAGCACACCAATAAAGACATTTACAAAAGTAAAGCACGCCGACAAGGACTTTAACAAAAGTAAAGCATACTGACAAGGATTTTAACAAAAGTAAAGCATACCGACAAGGACTTTAACAAAAGTAAAGCACACTAGCAAGGATTTTCACAAAAGTAAAGCACATTGACAAGGATTTTAACAAAAGACAAACGGGAGTCACATGGATAGTTATATCAAAAGCTTGATCATAAGTTGTTATCATGGAGTGGATGGATAACGAGATGGTGACGCGTCTCTTGTGTCTTTTTCATATTGTCGTTTATGCCGACGGATTTGTTGTTGGTCGAGGTATACTTCAGCTTGCTGGTATTTTGCTTCATCAGCTTCAGTCATGTGCTGAGATGTAGATGTAGCAGGAGAGTCTAGAGTGGTGACAGTATAATGGGGATTTTCAGTATGCCCATGGATCCTGAGCATCTTGGAATAAGACATTGGTATAGTCAGGACGTTGTTCCATGACAAGGATACCCTGAGGGCTTGAACTTGAACCCGGAGTACAGCCTTGTGTTTTGGGAATAATTTCAAGGGTGTGTGATAGTCCAATAGAGGTGTGGTGAATGGCTGTGGCTGGGGGAGGAACATTGTTTAGTTCCATAAGGTAGGCTTTGAGAGCAGAAGTGACAGACATGTCATGAATGAGGGTATATGGATGAGGATAAGTTCTCCATTCGTATGCCATATCTTGTGTCTAGTAGTCCCGTGTTTTTGGGTGCTGGAAGTAAGGCCTGTGGACAATAAAGACTATAGTCCACATGTTAGCTTCTTGTTCTGGCATTTTGTCTAACCCATGAAAAGTAATCAACTGCTGGAGTTGTTTACGCCACCAAGTGAGTGGGGAATACCATTCAAGGAGAGTCCATAAGAGGTCTGGTGAGAACTCAGGAGTGGTAAGGTGAGTTAGGACTGGTTTGAGGGGAAGAACCAACTTTGTAGCATACAAGGCGGTGAGACACCACATGTACCAAAGTTCATCTTCACAGATGGACAGAGAGGAGAGTGTGAGGCTGGTGAGAAACAGGTGTTCCATGCAAAGATTAGGAAAACGGTCGGGTTTTTTGGTTTGAACATTAAAGAAGAACCTGTAAAGGAATTTCTTTGCAAAATCCTGCAGCTGGTAAGCCGATTGGAAAGAGATGTTCATGGGAAAGTTTCTCTGGTTGAGAGCTTTGAAAGGAAGTTGGCGATTCATAGCTATGACTGGAATGGTTTGGATTGAGAAAATGAGTGAGGGTTTATTTATAGCTGGACGTGTGAGGAAGTCTGGAATGAGGTTTTGGTTGCCTTTTATGTGTTGAACAGTGAAGTCATACTTAGCAAATTTCAGGTTGAGCAATTGCTTGTCAGGGAGCAACTTGTTTTTGAAGTCAAAGATTCGGGGGAAAGAAGAATTATCCATGTTGATAAGAAATGTGTGGCTGATTAGATGAAATTCAAATTTTTTAATTCCATACTTGACTGCCAAGATTTCTTTGTAGATCACATGGTAGTTCTTTTCAGAGTCTTTGAATTGTCCGCTTGCATGTGCACAGAAATGTCACACGCCATTGATTTCTTCGAGAAGAATGGCACTCCAGTAATTATCGCTGGCATCAGTCTGGAGGATGCGGTGTCCATTTGTGGGAATCCTGAGTGGAGGAGGGGATTGTGCGATCACCTTTAGCTGCCTGACAGCTTCTGTCTGAGCAAGGCCCCATGGAGGGCACTGTTTTTTGAGCATGCATGATAGTTGGCTTGTGTGAATTGCAACTTTTGGGATAAAATCACGAACATAATTAACAATCCCGAGGAATTGTTGGATCTGCTTTCTGTTGAGATGTGTGTCCGAAAACTTTAATAATTCAACTGCAATGTGTGGACCAGGCTGATATTGGCCGTCTTTAATCACCATGCCAAGAAAGTCAATTGATTCTTTTCCTATGCTGCTTTTCTTTTTGGAAAGCATGATGCCATGTGCCTGCACAATGTGAAAGAAATCCAAAAGGAGCTTCTGGTGGCTCTCATGGTCAAAGGAAAACAACAAAATATCATCAATGTAGACCAATGCATGATGAAGAATAGGACTAAAGACTTTTGTCATGGCTTTTTGAAATAAAGAGGGAGCGACTTTAAGACCAAAAGGCATAACAGTCCATTGATAATGAGCATTAGGGATGCAGAAGGCAGTTTTGTGTCAGTCAACTGGTGAAATACCAAGTTGCCAAAAACCAGCTTTCAAATCGAACTTAGAGAAGATACGAGCCCCTTGAAGATGGACAAACAGGGTCTGGATTTTAGGAAGGAGAAACTTATCATCTTTAAGAAAAGAATTAAGTGGCTGGTAATTAATAACTAATCTCTTTTTTCCACGAACTAATTCAGATCGTTTTTCAACATAAAAGGCTTGACAAGCAGGAGGTCTGAAGGAGACATACCCGGGTGTGATGCTTTTGTGGGGTTTATGTCTTCATTGAGTTTGAAGGGAAGGTGAATGAAGAATTGTTCATTTTTCCAAAGAGGTGAAGGATGGTGGAACTGTGAATGGTTTTCTGGACAGAACTCTAAGAACTTTTGTGAGATATGATGGGATGGAGATGGTGTTGCTGAAAGGGCATACAGACGGAGAGTATCTGTATAGGGTAAGAACATTTGTTTGTAGCGAACTCCAGAACTAGTAAGGAAGAGGTTTTTAACCAAATGAAGAATGTCAAAACCTATGAGTAAATCTTTATCTAGAAGTTTGAAGGCTACAATCTTTTTCCAAATTATACAATTCGGAAAGAATTGAATACCAATGGGTTTTTTGGTAATCAAAGTTGTTTCAAAAGTTTCACCATTAATTGCTCTAAAGAGTTTGGAATGGTGTTCCCAACAGTCTGATGGGAGAACAGAAGGATCAATCATATTGGTATCTGCACCCGTGTCAATAAACCCAATAACAGGAACAGGTTTATGGAATTTAGAAGGAATGATGGACATCTTGAGAGAAGGTCTAGGAATGATGGAAACATGGTTGACAGTTTGAACTGTAGAGATGACGGAAATATCTTCAGAATCAGAGGATTCGGCTATAAGGAAAGCAGTTTGGTCATCTTGAGCTGATTGTTCTGAAAAATTTGATTCGACATCCTCATTCTCATATAACAAAGAAGAATGTTGAAGATGTTGGATAAAATGAACAGCTTTGGCAAATTTATGGGGACAATTTCTGGCAAAGTGACCGCGTTTCTTGCAGACGAAACAATGGTTGGATTTTTTCTTTCGGTACTGAGAAACATCTTTCTTTTTGAAATACCGAAAAGGTGTTTTGGAGCATGATTTCTTGCGCAAGTGTTTCTGGAGATGTCGTTTCTTTGTGGTTGGACAAACACATTTCTTTTCATCCTTACACTCGATTTTGAGATAAGGTTTGTGACAAGCTTGAGAAAAGGATTTTTTATCTTCCATGAGATCTTTGAAGAATTCTTTTTGCTCACAGATTTTATCAAGAGATAGCATGGCCATTTGAAAAATCTTTCCCAAAGAGATATCAGCTATGCTCAGGTTAGTGGCTGTAATTTTTCTTTGAAGATCTGGTTGTAATTCAAAAGGAAGAGAGACTATGAAGACATGTTTAAGAGATGGCTCATTGAATCCATTCAGCTTGTAAAATAGAATACTCATTCTTTTGTAATGAGCATCTAGAAGGTGTCTTTTCAGAGAACAGCACATCATCTGGTGATATTCTTTCCTGTCTGCATCAGTGGAAGCAGTTTTTTCACCGATGAATTGTTCATGAATAATATTGAGAGCAGTTCCAATTGGGGATTCCATGAATTGAATCTGTCTGTATTCTCCTAAGCTCTCTAGCCAGTCTCGTAGAGAACCCATGGATCGGGCCATGAATTCACGAAGAACGGCTTGGGGTTGAGCATTAGGTTTGTTTGAGATGCTTAATCAGAAGGATGATCTTCAACAATAGGTGTTGAAGTAGAAGCACTTGGATCTGCAGTTTCAGTAGCCATTAATATGCCTGTAATGTCAACATATTTGGATTCAGAGTCAGTTGAGATTTTTTCTGAGTTTGTGGATGAGTTTGAAGAAGACGGGTTGGATTCAGATGGGTTTGACTCAATAACTGTTTCTAGCTCAGAGGAGTCAGAAGATTGGTTCTGGACAGTATGATAATGATACTGATCCATCGAGTCTGTCTTTCTTAAGAGGCTCTGGAATGTCCTGTGGCAAATCTTCTGGAGGTATGGTAGAGGTAGAGGAAGATGAAGGGACCTTTGGATTTGGTTTGGAAATTTTGACTTTGGATTTTGATTTTCTGGGTGAAGATGGTTGAGGAGTTGGTTGAAGGTGCGAGAACCCAAAGAATTGATTATAAACAGGTTGTTGAGGTCTGGATGGTGTGTAGAAAGGTGTATAGGTTTCAAAGAACGAAGGAGATACGGGTGTTGGCTGTGGTTGGGTAAAAAGAGAAGGTCGAGTCTTTTCAGCATCAATTCTTGACAATTCGGCTTTGAGTTTTCTGATCTCAGCTTCTTTTTATTGAACTCTGGACCCCAAATGTGGTTGTTGATCATTCGTCGGAGATCGGTGTCGAGTTCGGAGATCCGATCTTGGAGATGTATATACATCTGATCAAGATGACTGCTGATTGAATCAACTTTAGTCTCAGTCTGAGAGACTTGACTGGCAACAAGATCAATTTTCTTACCGAGTTGCTAAAGAGTTTGATTTTGAGCACTGGCATTTTTGGTTTGCCAGTTTAAAACAGCTTCATACTGTTTTGGCTCCTCAGGTTGCCCAGAGGCTGTAATTGGAGATTGAACAAAAGGTTTGGATGTAACTCGAGTTTGTGTGTTTGTCTGTTTTTCAAGTGGAGGAAAAGATTCCTCATAGGAGTGGCTTGAAAACACAAGGCATGATCTGATTGGATGGACAGGAGGTTTGGGATCTAGTGGAGATTGTGGAGAAAAATATTTGCAAGATGATGGTGGATAAGAAGATTTTTTTCTTTTTCTTGTTCTTTCTCCGCATAACTTCCAATTCCTCGTCAATATCCGTATCATCCAAGTAAGGACAATTCGGATTGCACATATGGGCTTCAGGAACATCCCATATGAAATGACCATTGATTTTATCTAGATATATTGGATACCCTTCGGAGGAAAAACCATGAATAGGAAGTTTCTTTTCTTGACCAGTTTGAACTATTGTGATCATAGCAGTATAGGAAAGCTGTGGACTGTCTGAAACAGATTTGGTGTCAGGAGTTTGAAAAGACAGTTTGACTTGACCATTTGGTCGTTTGTCAAATGTGGCTTCTGTGGTTTGTATTGGTTCAGAATTTTGGTGAAAGTGCTCATAGTTGGTTAGCCATTCAAGAGGCATGAGTTTGAGCAATTCTTGTTTTTGGATTTGTTTGGGGATTTGGATGATGGTTGGAATTGTGTCTGTGTCAGCTAATATCGTCAAGGCATCAGAAGTAGTGTATGGTGTGGGAAGATCTAGTGCATGATTTTGTAATCGATACACTATTTAGTGATGGAGGGTTGCAATCTTTGATGTGGGCGTTTGTTCTGCTCCTTGGAGCTGGATCTGGACCTTAAGAGTTGTTGGAAGATTAGGGTCTTCAAGAGAAAGGTTGAAATTTGGGTAAAAGGTTAATAAGACACAGCCAGCATGGAGGGTTGTCAGAACGGTTCCTACAACAGCGTGTTGGTACTTTTGAACCTAGTGTCTAGGAGAGAAATTCTAGCTGTAACAGGTAAGCCTTTTCTACCATGAAGAGTGAGAATTAATCGTACACCTCCAAGATGGAGGTGCATGTACCCTTCTCGTTTTCAGTTGGCGACGAGATCTGAGGGTATTTCCATAGTGACATATTGTTCACTCTGAGAGGCTTGTAAAGCACATTGATCTAGTCTGGATGACTGGATGTATTCTTTTGGGATTGGTCCTTTAATGGAAATCAGAGTTCGAATACTTCTAGTGAAAGAAGTTTTCTATCTGTAGAGATTGTAAGGACTCATGAGGGGAAACTGGGACTCATTGATTTGAGCAGATTCTGGAATATAGGAATATTCAACAAGATTCTCAATTTTGGAGGCTATGTGCTTAGAACATGATTTGGGAAGAGATAGAGTAGAAGAAAGAGAGATATGAGATGAAGATGATGAAGGAAATGAAGTTGATGTTGTATTTGTTTCCATGGTTGAGGAGTTCTTCTTCTAGGAGATCAAATAAGATGATTCAAATTACTAATGATACCACCTCGACAAGAAGCATGGCTCTGATACCAGTGGTGATTACTGGAGTGCCATTCTTCTCGAAGAAATCAATGGCGTGCGACATTTCTGTGCACATGCAAGCGGACAATTCAAAGACTCTAAAAAGAACATTTCTGTGCACATGCAAGTGACTGCAATCTTCAGTTGAAGCTCTCGTGAATACCAAGCTATCATCCGCAAAAAGTAAGTGGGAGATCGTGACATTCTTATCGAATCTCAAGCTATGAATCAAGCTCTATCTTTCTACACATATCAACAAATTGGAGAACACCTCTGCAAACATTAAAAATAGATAAGGGGATAAAGGGCATCCTTGCCTAAGCCCTCTTTGTGGCTGTATCAACCCTTTAGCAACCCCATTTATAATAATCAAAAATAAAGGGGTAGTTATACAGTCCATGATAAGATGTATCCATTTATCCGAAAAGCCAAGTTTTTCCATAGTGTGCTTAAAAAGGGACCACTCTACTCTATTATATGCTTTACTTATGTCTAGTTTCAAAGCTACTAACCCCTTTTTTTTCCCCTTGGCTGTGTCGAATACTGTGCAATCATTCGTAACCAATGATGATGTTATCAGCGATCAATTTATTTGGTACAAAAGAGCTTTGTGTTGGGGAGATTATCTTATGAAGAATATGCTTCAGCCTATTAGCAATCACTTTAGCTATTAATCTATAGATTACATTTCATAAGCTAATAGGTCTAAATTATGTTACTTTCCTAGGCTTGGCAATCTTGGGAATTAGAGCAATATATGTGTGATTGAGTGGCGCTATAGTACCTTGCTCATTTAAGACGTAAAGGCGTGTTGCAAGGACTTTGTCTTTAACTGCTTCCTAATGCTTTTGGAAGAAAACCGCTTGCAATCTGTCCGACCCAGGAGCTTTTATTGGACACATCTGAGAAAGAGTTGTTGTGATCTCCTCTACTGTGAATGGCTGCTCCAAGAAAAGATTCATCTCCGAAGTAACTTTTGGAGCCATCGTTTGTAACGCTGCCTTGATCTAAGCCTCTCCTAGATTTGAAGTTGTGAACAAGTCTTGAAAGTATTCACAAAAAATTTTCTCCACTTCCTCTTTGTTATTAAGCCAATTCCCCATCCTGTCTTCAATGCCTTCAATTCTGTTTTTCCTTCTTCTCGCTGAAGCTTTGGCATGAAAAAACTTCGTGTTCTTGTCCTCTCCTTTCAGCCAGTTTGCCCTTGATCTCTGTTTCCAGTACATCTCTTCTTCTAACAAGAAATTTTGTATTTGCCGCTCAATATGTCTAATCTCATTCCCATTTTCATATTGGAGATTGCTCTCTTTTGCCCTCTTCAACTTCCTCATTAACTCCTTCAGCTTTTTATCTCTACCACCGAACTCCTCTTTACTCCACCATTTCATTTGGGCTAAAGATCTCTTCCCAATCGTTTTAAACCTCAGCACAAGATTAATTTCTGTAGTTATATGCCACTGCAGCCACTCATATTTCACAATATTTTGGCATTCCTCATAACGACTCCACATATCCTCACAATAAATTCTATTAAAGTTTCTTCTTTCATACACTAGACTTCGCTGCCGTTCTCGAACCTCCATCATAACCGGGCAGTAATCAGACTCCCAATGGATCAAGTTTGTGGCTACGTCATCGTGAAACTCCATTCTCCACTCTTCATTGCAAAAAAACCTATCTATTTTTTCCTCTATGCACAATGGCCCAAATTGTCTGTTGCACCAAGTAAATGGGTGTCCTTTGCTCCCCAAATCTATCAACTTACAATCTAGCACATCTCTAAATTCGGCTATCAAATTGGCATTTTTATCTACACCTTGATTTTTTCATTTGGATTCAGGATCTCATTGAAATCACCAAAACAAAGCCATGGGAGAGAGGACAATCTTCTTAAAAGGGTCCATGTGTGCTTTTTCTCATTTGCTTTGGGGTGCCCGTATACTCTTGTGCATCTCCAACATTTCTTGTTTGTATTTTTGACATACATGTCTATATGGTGTCTGCTACATGATTTAATTTGGACATCTTTACTCCACATTAAGGCTAAACCACCACTTTTCCCAACTCTATCAACTGCAAAATAACTATCTATCATCAGCCTTTCACACTCTTTTTTAACTTGCACATTCTTTAACTTGGTTTCACAAAGAAAAACCAATTGAGGTTTGTGCGCTTGGAGAATTTTCTTCAAGGCTAGGCACATTCGGGGATTCTCCAAACCCCAAACGTTCCAACTTATTATTTTCATGGCTGTCTGCGGGGCTGGTTTTCAGCGTCCGCCGTTGCATTCTCTGTAACATTCCCTTGTCCAAGCTCAAAACTTCCTTCTCCCTCCACCCTCAAATAGTCAAGTTTTGCTGGGGAAAGTGAAAGCTGATTTAGCTCGGCTTGTGAAACACCCGACCTTCTTTTTTTCATTTTTTTACACTCTGGGCTCGCTCTCAGTTGTCCCTCCCTAGGCCGCTTGAGTGAAGTTGGCCCACCATTTCCATTTCCTTTGATAACTCTTTCCCGCGCTTGAGATTTCCATTTCCTTTGATAACTCTTTCCCACGCTTGAGATTTCCATTTTTTCTTTTTGTCTTTCACATTTGTGCATGCTCCAGCTGCTTCGTCCTCACTAAATTTCTGTGTTAAGCCCAAATCATCTCCCTGTGTGTTAAGGCCCATTAAGTCCGTATTTTTTTTTCAATCTCCATTGCATTCTCCCGCTCTTTCTTTTCATTGTTTCCCGCTAAGATGCTCATATCTCTAAACATTAATTCCCCATCAGCTATATCTGCAACATTACTACAACCTATAGTCTGCTGCTTATCAGCCCTGCCCTGTTTCATTAATGAGCCTTCAGCTAGTCCTTCCACGTGGCTGATCTTTATTGGCCATGTGCTGCTGTCATCTTGGCGCTGGGTTGCCCCGAATCCATCTATCATGCTTGGTCTCTCTTGACCAGTGGCGAAGGTAAAGGGAGGCTAACCCGGGCTGCAGCCCGGGTTAGCTTTTTGAAAAAAAAATTATAATTTAAAATTTTACTTTATTAATATTTATAAAAAATAAAAATAAATCTAATATTTGATAATATTTTTCTTATTTAAATTGTATTTTTATAATTTTAAAGTTAGATTTTTTTTATATAGTGTGTTTAATTTCGTTTGTATAAAATAAATTTTTAGAGAAATAAATTTTATTTTTTAAAAAAATTTAGCCCACCTAAAAAAATGATGCTAGCTTCGCCACTGCTCTTGACCCATTTTTTATTGGGTTTGTTCTTATTGTTTATGGTTTCCCAATACTGATTGTGATGCCTTTTGCTTCCCATACCAAAATTCTTGATTTGTCTTCTACTTTGCTGTTTCTACTTTTGTTTGTGCTTTCATCCATGCTCCATATATAAATTCATCCTTCGGTTGCCCTTTATACTCGAGGCACTCCTTATATTAATGCTCGATTATCCCGCAACAGAAACAAAAGTAGGCAATTTTTCGTAGGCAATTCTGATTGAAATCCTCTCTTCATCTTCTAGTTTTAATAGCACTCTCTTCTTCAATGGCTGTGTTATGTCTATCAAGATCCTTAATCGAGCAAAAGACCCGAGACATTCCCCTATTTCATCCATTTCCACCTCCTCAACCTTACCAATCTTCTCACCTATCTCTCTCATTATGTCTTTATCCATACACATAATAGGTGCATTGTGCAGTTGCACCCAAAACAATGTATGGGTGAAGTTCTGTTGCTTAATATTACCCACCCCAGTTGGTTTGGTGAGCACCATTAGCGAGTTGTTGAAGTGCCATGGTCCCCCGTGCAATATCCTCTTCTTTTCACCTTCTGAGGCAAATCTAAAGATGAAAATGTTTTCGCCTAAACTCTCTACTTTAACTTCCTTTATGGATCTCCACACTTGTTGCATCGCTGCCCTGAGTCCTTCACGGGAGACTCCACGTGTATGCAATATTTTCCCAACAAGGTAGTGTGCTGCAACTTTCTCTCCTCTAACTTTCATTCTTCCCTCAAAGTTTATTATATCGTCTTCCTTTGATTTTAAGCCTATGGCTTCACATTTACATATTAACTCCTCTGCATCCATCTCTCTTCTTAGAATCAATTGCACTAAAAGCACTCACCAACTTCTTACCAACCTCCTTAACTATATCTTGTCTGTGTTTAAACCTCGTACCAGTTCTCCCTTTCTATTCCTTTAGAGCGATGCTTCCCACCCAACCTATGAGTGACAGACTTGGATCACTATGGATCCTTTACTTTCTCCATTCTAGGTTCCCATTAAGAGAGAACTGTCTAGAAGGAGAGAAAAACTTTCTATCAAATACGATTTTAGAATTTACAATTTTACTTTTATGATTTCATGAATTTTTTTCCTTTTTTAATTTTAATAACTCCATAAGATGGTTGCTTATAGGCCTTCTTTGCTCATTTTGGATTTTATAAAAGTAAAGACTTGAATGCAGGCAAAGATGTTGATTTTGGTTTGTTAGTTAAAAGTAAACTTTTATGTATACTTGAAGTTGAAGCATGAGGGATGCCTCCGCCCAGTGCTTTGAAAATGCAGGCAGAAAAAACCCCAAAAAAAAGGCTCGTGCCCGCATAGAAAAAATCCAAGTACGGTTTAAGTCCTGGGAGTTATGTGTATCATATCGGTTGGTCTCGGGCAGCCCCAAATGCGGACCCGACCCGGACTTTTGCTCTACGGGGGAGGGTAGGGGTGGCAATCAAACCCGGACCCGGATCGGACCCGGATTGAACCCGGAAAATTCGGTCCGGGTTCAACCCGCACCGGCATAGTTTTTATCCGGAATTCGGATCAGTTTTTGACAACCCGTATTTTTCCGGTCCGGATTCGATTTCAGGTGAACCCGCAAATCCAGAACCCGGACCCGGATATTATTTATTTTAATATTAATTTTGATTCGTAAATTCGTAATTATAAATAGAAAAATTAAAAAAAAACAAAAACAAAAGTGAAACTCTAGAATCTAGATCTCTCTCGTCTCGTTCCTTTAATCCTCTCTCGAAATTTCTCCTTCAACCTAAAAAAAATTATTGTAAATCTGTAATTTCTCCTTTCAATCTCTCAAGTCTCATCCGTAAACCGTAATCCGTTCCTCTCTCAATCTCTCTCACTCGTGAGCCGTGACTCATTGCTCATCTCAGTCCTCCATCGTCACTTAATCTCTCTCACTCTCTCTGCAACTCTCCTGTAATCTCTTCTTCAGATCAGATCATATCCTTCGCGTCGTGGCTTGTCATCACCTTCACGGCGAGGCTTGTTCGTTTCATCACTGATCTCTCACTCTGTCGCGGCCAGCAAAAGGGGTTGAAATCCACCTCAGTCTCGCTGCTGTGTTCTGTGTTCATCAGCATATACTTCAGCTGCTGCTGTGAATATTTGTGAGTCTCGGCTTTTCTCTTTACAATTTATGCTCTATTACACTTTGATTTTCCCTCTTTGCAATTTTTGTGTTGTTATGCTTTGAGCTTGTATTGCTGCTGGCACAATTTGATTTTTCCTCAGACATGGTTTTCTTTGTATATGACATATGAGAGCACTTGACTAATTATAAGCTTTTTGTTTTTCTGAATTATTTGCCTCTTTTTGTTCTTTGTTTTTCTGGCACAAGGAGAAATTGTTGTCTAAAACAGAACAGTTGCCATTTTTCTTCTGCCGCGTATTGTTGGTTTTGTGCATTAAGAGTTGGTTAGTGAGTAAGCTTAGAATTGAATTTGAAGTATAATTAGCCAAAGGGCTGCTGCCTATGGCTAGCTGCATGAATGGTAGTTCTGAGCCTGACTAGCATTAATACTCTGCTTGGCTTGCTTCTGCTTTCTCTCACTGAAATTGGGTTCGACCTTGTCCTGTGCTTTTACTACTTGTGTATACTGAGTTGCTTGAAGAGTAATGACTCTTTCCAGTTAGTATTGTACACTCCTGATCCTTTTCCTCGATTAGAAATTTAGAATAATCTACCAATGCAGTAAGAATTGTTTAGGATATCTGCAAATTTGTCGCAGGCACTTTTTTGAGCACTGGTGGGCTGTGGGCAGTGGCTAGAAATCTGAGCACTAGTGGGCAGTGGCTGGAAATTTCAGCTTTAAATTATAGAATTATGTTATGAATTTGTATTTGTGGATGTTTATTACTTTAAAACTTTGAATTTTAGATTTTATATTGTGTATTTGTGTTGTATTTGTTTTAGAAGCTGGATGTGTTATTATGTTCTATTATTTGGCCCTATGTCTAGCAAATTTTGATGAACCAAAGTTAAACAATTTGGTTCTAGTGGGCTGGTGGTTCTGGATGTGTTTATATGTTCTATTTTTTTGCCCTATGTCCGGCAAATTTTGATGAGCCAAAGTTAAACAATTTGGTTCTAGTAGTCTAGTGATGTCACTGATGTGTTATATGTTCTTTTTTTTTGCCTTTTATCCATCAAATTTTATTGAACCAATTCTAGGAAGAATTGTGTAATGTGTTGTTGGGGAAAAGATTAAAACATTAAACCCCATCCCCTGTGCCTTGTTAAAATAAGTTATATGGTCCCTAAAAAAAAAAAAAAAAAAAAAAAAAAGCAATCCGGGTTCAAAACCCGGAATTCGGAAACTCGGATTTTTCCAGGTTGAACCCGGACCGGACCCGGATTTAAAAAACCCGGGTTTAATATGGGTCCGGTTATGAAAATTTTGTGTTCGGGTCCGGATCCGGAACAGCCAAACCCGGACCCAGACCCGGAAATTGCCATCCCTAAGGGAGGGGGTTGGGAATCAGAACTCCATTCCTTAGAATACCGAAATTGTCCCCGCTACATTTTTAATATTTCAAAAATACCCTCTTTGAAATTGGAAAATATAAACGGAGAGTAAAAGAAAAACAGGCAAAATGAAGCTCATTATCATATTTGGTACTCGTCGTTCGTCCTACTCGCTGTCACGCCGTTTTTCCTGCTGCCGTCACACCGTTTGGCTTGTTGCTACCATGATCTGCTGGTGCGGTTCGTCGCGATCTGCCACCGTGCTCGCTATCGATTTGTTGCCGCAGTGCTCGCGCTCATCCTGTCGCCGTTTGTCGCGGCGATCTGCTACCACCGGTGAAAAGATGAGCCCAATGTTTGTTTTGGGAATTATAATTTTATATTTTAAATTATATACATTAATTTCTTATATTGTTTGGCCACTGATTGTATATTAAAATTATATAGATTGGTGATTGTATTACTTGGCCTGATTTCATTGTTTGCTTATTTTTATTTTTATTTTTTTGAACTGAAATTCTTAATGTCTATACTTATCTTTTTTTTTTCTAAAGCATTGCCTCCCATTGTTTGCTTATTTGTTATTAATGTTATTATTCTTAATGTTATTATTCAAATTTATTAATGTTGTTATTGTTAATTATTATTTATTATTATTATGGAATTCAATTTTAATAATGATAATAAATATTATTATTTTAATTGTTATTTTTATTTTAATTATTATTATCATTATTATTATCATCATCATCTTCAAATGACAATAATTAACAAAGGTTATTTTAATAAATTATTAAGGATATTATTTTTAATATTATTATTATTAACAATTATTTTTATAATAATAAAAATCACAAATAATAATAATAATAATAATAATAATAATAATGATAATAATAACAATAACAATAATAATAATTAACTAAGGGCATTTTAGCAACTTAAAACAATTTAGCTTATTCTGATTCCAATTCCAAGATAAAATAAACACATTAATGGGATTTCTGCTCATTCTGATTTCGATTTCTGCAATTCAAGTAAATAATTTATTATGATTCTCATTTTTTATTTCCATTCCAATTATTAATAAGTAAACGCACCATAAAAGAGAAGTAGTAGCTTGTCATTCATTATTTATTAAAAAAAAAAAAAAAGAGGTTACAAGACCTCTGGTTGACATTTTCAATATAAATAAATATGTTGAAAGTAAAGAGCTTGTTTGGCATTATAGTTGGACAATTTTAAAGTGTTTAGTAAACATTTGTTGTTTTAATATTGAAACTAAGTTAATTTTAATTTAACAGACTTTTATGGTGAAAAATTATAATACTGTTACTATTTTTATTAGAATTATTATTCAAATTTAATATTTACCGATATTTTTTTCTTATCAGAATAATTATAACTTAAAATTATAGTACTTTAATATGATAGAATCCCCAATTTAGAGAAACAAAGATGGAATAAAACAATAACAATATTGTAATAACAATAATAATTTCATTGATAAATTTCCTTTTATTTTAAATGAAATTTAACTGATCATAAGTTATGGGTTCTAGATCACATCTATTTTTCAAAGATAACCCACCAAAAGGTCTGCATTTATACATTATACTCTCCTTACCATGCCACTATTTATAATTTTATTTGCCACGACACGTTTAATATTCATTTTTTGTCTCATTTTGTAAACATCTCATACATGTACACATTTTCTTTTTATGATGAAAGAACAGAGAAACTCTTGACAATTGTTTTTTCCTTTTATTTGAAAAGATGAACTAAGATTTCCTAACGATTTGATCAAGCACACAATAGCAGTAATTATTGATAAGATTTTTTGGGATAGTAGAAGAAATTTAATAATAAAAAAAAGATTAAAAAAACTGTTTTTTAATTTCATTTTTATGGGGCAGAAAAAACAGCTAGGTGGACTACATTGTCGTTATACCAAAGTGGTCCAAATTTCCCACTTGTGGTTTGGGGTTAGAAATTTTATTTTTTTTTTTTTCAAAGTAGTGTATGGTATTATTTGAAAGAGCATGTTTCACAGCATGCTTGCCAAATAAATTGACGATTCATTCTATCCGTGTATTTTTTTTTTAAATTCATTTCATTTTTCACAATTGTGTTAATCATGCAAAAGAACTCAGCAGTTTAGATATCTTATTGGACAAGTGATTAATAAGTTCTTTTACTTTTCTTTATTTATTTTATTAATCTTTCGTGATAAAGAAGTTTAGCCGAATTAATAAAAGTATTTTTAGTAGATTTTGGATGCTTGTATGAACACCACAAAATCAAGTTAAGAACAATAAATTTATTTTTATCGGGGAACGGGGTGCCTCGCTTGTTCGGGGTTTACGGGACTGTTTCGGTTTTTTATGGAGTGAAGGGGGACTGCGAGATTCGACTTCGGGTGTGAAGAGCTTCCAAAAGTCACCTTAAACTTGCAAAACAACGAGAAATAGGTTAGAGGTGGAGTTGGGGGTGGTTGGAGCCTACACTCTGACGCTCAAGTCAAAGTTGAGTTTTCTCAGGTTAGAGAGCTTGCAAACTCTCAGTAATGAAGATTAGAGGTTGAAGAAACCTCAGCTCTTGTGATGTGTGTTAGATGTTTGAAAAAAATTAAACTTAAGTATTTATAAGGTGTACCGCGGCTGCCGTGCCACCTGGCGTTATTTTATTGGCATTCCTTATTGTCATGTCAGGAATATTCTTGTTTTTCATATGTGTGGCGGCTTAGACGTTTCAAAATATGCTTGGAGAATAAGTTTGAGGTGTATTCACGTGTTAGATGTAGAGGAGTGGTCTCGCCTACCTCAGCTAAAGTTGTTGGGAATTCGCAGGTGTGGCAGAGGAAAGCTGGTGGTCCAAACTGTCATAGCCTCAACCTTTTTAGCTTATTTGTTGGAGTGATAAGTGGTTGTCTCCTCTTTTGTAGTATTAGATTTTCTCGTTAATTCTTTTTTTTTTTTTAGAAACTCAGCTAATCGTTTTTGAGATTATGTCTCTTTTATCCCTTGACAATTTTTTAAATATTTTTCTTACTATTTTATTCTTAATTGGTGTACCCCGGGTACCCCACAAAACACCTGGGATACCCGATGTAAGCCAACATTCTTGTTATAACTTTGGGTATAAAACTTCATATCGATACGTGGCATTTTTCTTTGGTCTTTTACTTTGCCCCTAAACAAAAAGTATGATATATATTTAAAATATTAATAAAAGGCAATTCTTTAATATTATTTAAGTGAAAAAGAGTGGGCTTAAATGTTCTGAAAGCAAAGAAAAAGTATTGTTACAAAAATAATAAAAACTCAATAGTGATTTCAATTATTTTTATAAAAATCTCTTTTAAAACACGATACAATTCACTAGCTTACCAAGTGGTTTAAAGTTAAGGAACATGATCCTCTCCTGATTTGAGTATTACTGAATTTTTAATAATCTTTTGTTATGTATCTTTTAATAGTAATGTATTGGTAAGATTTAATTTCTTTTATTTTTTATTTATTAACACCCAATCAATAATTAAGTTATTTACTCAAAATATAATTAAATCAGGAGAAAATCTTGATTCTTAAAGTTAAACCACTTGGTAAATTTGAAGTTAAAACACGGTTCAATTGAAGGTTTTTAGAGCGTGAGGTTTTGAATCGTGGTTTTGAAAAGGTGCTTTCAAAAACAGTTATTATAAATCTTGAAGGACGAATAACTTTTGTTTTCATCCCCGCTCTTCTCTGTTTCTCTTATTCGCATTGATGGGCTCTTGCAATACCTTAATAGAAAAAGCTGTCCAAACAGAATTTACAACAGTAAGTTGTCAGGAAGTCTTGTCTTTTGCTCCACTACAACGCAGCAAATGAGGAGCATCCACGCGTTGCAGGAGAGAGGAAAAGTTGTTGGAACTTAGCTGATACAAGACTAATTTCCATTGAGCTGTTACATACAGAGTCTGTAACGTAGTTTTGTCCCACTACAATTGATGATAATGAGGCAGGCTACTCAACAACAGTGAAAATTAAAATTTGTCTTGAGAAAAGAACAAGTCAGAATCATGAGTTGTGTTACTTGTTACCAAATCTTGTCTTTTATGTGAGCTGAGGCTGTTGACAGTCTTACATCCATTTTACCTCACTTATTGCACTGCCTCTGCAACTTTAACTGAATTATTTCTATTTACAGTAGCCTTCATTTTGACCGTCCTTTTCTTTCCATGTAAAATTATAAACACAGCTTCAGTTCCTTCCTATCTACTTAATTAATTAAGCATCCAGTGTATTACTACATTATTTGACTTTGTTTTGAATCAACTGAATTTCGAAGCTAATTTATACCGAATCTTATGGGAAAAATTTCGGTCAGAATTATTGATTCAGCAAAGCAATTTCAATTAAGGTATTTACATCATCATTTACAATTTCTTAAATTACCACTCAACAAAAAAAAAAATTAAGTGTTTTACCAATAAATATAATAATAAAATGACTACAAGTGAAACTTTTATATCGTGAAATATAGACATTTAATTTAATTTGTTTAATATGTAAAGCATTAAGCATATAATTAACTTTCATTTTAAATAATATTCTAATAATCATTTAATTGAAAAGGAAAGATTGATCATCACAAAAAAGTGAAGAGTCAAACAAATATATAAAAAGATGTGGCATGAAGCAGTCGATTTCACAGCATTAATCCAAGACAAAGACAGAAGGTGAAAGCATTCAAAGGATGGACACCGTGTACAGGAAGAAACTGGCAGTGCCAGCTTAGGTTACCACCTTTGTTAGCTAAGTCATAAATATAGCATGAAAATGCAATGTTCTATTATCGTTATCATTTTATTTTCTCTCTTCCTCTTCAATTTATAGACACGTAGCTCTATCTATATCTTCAACATTTCACAAAAGCTCTTATAAAAGAAAATATATTAATTTGTTTCTCTGTCTGAAAAGAAGAAGAAGAAGAAGAAGAAGAAGAAGAAGAAGAAGAAGATGAGGGTGAGGGGTTTGATGTGTCAATCAACAGCAGCAGCAACTGCAGTTTGCATGCCAAATGATTCAGCTAGTTCAGTCATTGTACCCAGATCAAGGAGGCCACCAGCTGATGATCATTATAGAAATACTCCTATTGATGATGATCATACAAGATTAATCAAATATTCTAAGCTGATTGATAACTCTCATCATCCTCCTAGTAGCAATTACAAAAGGTCTCTTCATTTTGTTCCTTCCACTTCTTCTATCAAAAGACAAGCACAAGATGATATTCATAGCCACCATGACCCAAAACCAAAGCCGAATCCAAAGTCAATGCCCCTCATTAAACTTCCTCTTGCTTCATCAGGCCAGGTCTTTCAGGTCAAATTTCTTATTCTCCAATTCATTTTTATAGATTAATGAGTATATTTGTTTAATTACGTCAATTGCATAATATACATGCAGGTGGTTGTGATGAGGGTCTCGCTTCATTGTCAAGGTTGTGCTGGCAAACTGAAGAAACATTTATCTAAAATGGAAGGTACATATATATTTGACTCATCTATCAATTGTTACAATGAATTATATTCAGAAAGTGTACATGCATGTAATGTAAATATCACAAAATAAACTGTAAATTAATAAATAAGGGATCATATCAATTTACAGGCGTTACATCGTTCAGCATAGATCTAGAGACGAAGAGGGTGACAGTGATGGGACATATATCACCAACTGGAGTACTTGAGAGCATTTCAAAGGTGAAAAGGGCTGAGTTTTGGCCTTGTTGAATGTGAATGTGCTGCAGTGCTGATGCCTGAGACACTTATCAGCAAAATTAAGCTTAATTGCAATCATCATGCGTGTCTAATCTTTACCTCACATTAAGTGATTGTACGTTTTATTTGGTTTTAATTGCTACTTGCTGCAAAAAAAAAATTAAAAGCAAGAAATAGACTAATTAAATTTAAGAAAGAGTGGGAAATTGATCATGAGAATAGGAGCAGTATTGATTGTGATGGCTACTTTTTAATGAATGATGCGTGCTAATTTTTATTTATTTTTCTACATCACATGTATATAATTCACAGTCACGTCCGATACTGTAGTGTAGATTATTATTATTATTATTATCACTGCTCTTTAATATTTTTTTCTACGCTAACTACCTTACCAAAATTTCTGGACTAAAATAAATATTGTAGATGAAAAATGGGGTGGATTAAGAGTGCGATAAGTAAAGGATTTAGACTATGTTTAGTATATCTTTTTAAATAAATTTTATTTAAATAGAAATTTTGTTAATAAAGTTTTTATAAGTAAAGATGTTTACATAAAAATTTTTAGGAATACTAGAAGGTTCATCCGACTTGAATTCAGTTATTTTGAGTTATAATTAATCAAATTTAAGCATATTTTATATATTTGGGCCGGGCTCGAGTTTCACTTGAAAAACTTGAGACTGGCCTAAAAGTTCAAGAAATGTTTAAAGTTAAAAAATATATACTATTTTAATTAAAATATATCTTTTCACATATATTTAACCCACCTATAACATATATCTATAGTTTTAAATTCTATAAACCCAACTTTTAAAGTTTAATCCAACAAAAAAAATGTATAAATAATAAATTTGTAAAACACAATGAAAACGTTTTAAAAAATGTATAATGTAAAATTTGAGCTTTTTGGCCCAGTCCGTAAATATCTTGACTTGAATAAGGTTAAGCTCAGGCTAACCCATTAAAAGATAGGGTTATTTTTAGGGACCTCTCCTAAGGTTTGGCATATTAACACTCAGAAAGAATGTATCCACGTAATTACAAGCACCTCTCCTGTTGTTAATATTCAGTTAGTTTGACTGTTAGTAGATCGTTAAAATTACAAAAGTACCCTTCCCCTCAAATAATAAATTATTTTTTAGATTGGTTCTCTGTTTTCATTGAAATTTTCTCTCGCTTCCTCTCGCTTTTTCTTGACCTCCAAACAAAACAAATTTGACTTTTGTTAGATTTTGGCATGGGGAAAGGAGGCGAAGATTACGGGTACGGAAAATTATAAGTGAAACAAAAACAAGCGAGGATCGCGAGATCCTCCCGACTTGGGCACAATCAGTTGACGAATGCGAAAAAGCACTATAGAGTGAGAAAAAGAGTTGGTTTGAAATATGTGGAGGTGGAACGACGTCGAAGATCTACGGGTTAAATGAACTCGAGAAACGATGGGCCATCAATCTAGAGCTTAATCCTGGAACAATTCAACGACACACTCGTTCTGAATGGAACAAGGGTCGTTGATCGGAGAGAGTGAGACAATTAACAAAACGAACAAAATCGTTCCTTTAGATACATATATTCAAGGGAAAAAATGTATGTTTTTTGCTGGGATCACTATTGTGAATGGGAACTGTGTGTGTTTGGTTATACAGATTAGAATGAAGACTGAGATTGGGAAAGTGCATAGGCAAATTTATGTTGCTTCGCAGAGCGAAGAGGATACCTCGTTGAAAAGAAACTGAATGATTTTGGGGAGGTTAATTTTAAGTATTTTAAAGATGAAGATGGTGTTGAGTGTTGTTCACGTGAAAGAGAAAGCAGATTGAAATGATTATGTTTTCTTTTATCTTCTTTTGTCCAGTGGTTATTATAAAATTCTGGTTAATAGAGTAAACTCTTACATATATATCAGACATCAAGAAACACAAAGCTTCACTTTTGAATTCTTTTGAATTTAAAATTTTTTTTACACATTTACCCTTATATGTTGATTCCATATGTATTTGGATACTAACGGCAGGGGAGGTGTTTGTAATTACGTGGATACATTCTCTTTGAGTGTTAATACGCCAAATTTCAGGGGAGATCCCTAAAAATAATCCTTAAATGATATGTTAAGACACGACTCAAGACTAATATTTTACAATCCCTAAAGGGATTTTGAACGATGCAATAAAATGAACTATTGGTGTCTTTTTTTTAATCTTGCTAAGTTGACTCAATGGTGTTTAGAAATCAAACAGTGTTTCAAAATAGTTGATTTCCTCGGAAGCATTTTGTCAACCACCTTTGGGTGTGGCTCAATATCATCATTTTTCGCAATTTTTTTTTGTCACACCTAAACTCATGCAAGAGTGTGCCACACTACCTTATCACGTGACAAGAATAGCACGTGATAGAGGTGTGAAGGAAACAATTCCACATTGACCTAGATTAAATCTTGGGCTTAATAAAATTTGAAGCAATTTTCAACTCTTAAGCTAACTTTTGAATATCAGTTAGACCCATAAAATTTTATAGTTATGATTTATATCACATGAATTTATCTTAGAGCCAAGGCATAGCTCCGATACTAAGTCCCAAGTATAGCTTCAATCTTAAGTCCAAGGGGCCATAGGTTTGAGATTTAATGAGTGCATAAGTTTATATATATATATATATATATATATATATATATATATATATATATATTTGTAGGTGCCATCTAGCACAACACTTTAAGTGTGTTCGATTTGATAATTTCCTAATAAAAAATAATTAGAGATAAAAAGTTGTTAACTGAACCTAATTAAAGAATAGCAACTGTGTTCTTACAAAGTTGAGGATATAAAATTTACCTTACAACTTTGCCTACGTATTACAGAATCAACAAAATTCCCTTGAAATTAATAAGAATTGCATGCTAATGTAGTCAACCAAATCGAAACTACTTGATTTTCATCTCGTGTGTGTTTTGAGCCCTCATTTTGCTTCCCCAGGAGCCATTTTTTTCTGCCCTCTTCTTTAACTCAACAATTTGGTCTTGCCACATCTTTCTCATGGCAGCTTCATCATGATTATCAACACAAAAATCCCCATAATTATTTCTGGAAAGTCGTAATTGATAGTCATACTTTGCACGCAAAACAGGATACGATAGTCTTGTAAGCAGCATGTAGTTTAACAAAAATCCTCGTCGCTTCTGCCTTCTTCTAAGAAGCGCAAATCACATCGGGGTGATATCAAAGAGCCACCGTTCTGTAAGCTCTTTTAACTTCATCAAAACTCGCATTATCTAAACTCAATGAAAGAGCTCCCTATAGAAATTGTTTGTCTCAGTCGTTTTCATATGCCATTTTCGACGAAGCTCTGCATGAAGTTGCAGTCACAATACTGGCATTTTGCCGCCGTTTACATTTATCGAGAAAGAAAAGGCCTACTGACACTGGTAAGACTGGAAGTAAGTGACTAACTCATCGCACAAAATGATGAATGCTTGCTTTTAGGCCTACACACACTTAAGCATATAAATATATATATGTGCAAGATTACAACTTTAATAATATAATACGGTTTAAGCATATGAATGCTTTGGAATTGTAGTTGGAGCAAGACTAGCAACAGTCATTACAAAGTTTGCGCGTTTGCTCAAGATAATTAGCTGTAGGGACAAGTACACGAGTATACATAATTGGGTCTGCATTTGCTCAAGATTTTAAAGATATAAGTCAATCTCCCCACCATTAACAGTATTGAAGGAGTGCATCATTCGGCTCATTTGCACATACGCCTTTGCTCTTCTTCAATCCACATAAGCCCATAGATGTGCTATGCCTCTAGGACTAAAAGAAAGCGGGTGAGCACTTTAGTTCTCTAGGAATTATGATGCCCTATTTGAGATGGTTGGATTAAATTCTATTCTATCTTGTCAAATATATGAACCTAAAAAAATTGAACTCAGCCCTAAGTTAAAAAAGCTGCACATGTCATCAGAAGTTAAGTTCCCAAATAACATTTTGCATCCAAATAACATTCTCATTTGGACAATTTATTACTAAGCAAAGTAAAGTCACTGTTACCAAGCATTCTAGATCAGCAAGCACAGAGTAATGTTAATTTAAACAAGTAAAGCATAGTTGTTTTCACATTTTCATAAGTCAATCTCACCGCAAACACTTCGGAAAACAGAAGCTCAAAACAACAATCTAAAAATCAATTGGTCAAACATAAATCACAGGATCCTTTATTAATCATAAACCAATGCTTCCATAGTACAAAACCTTAGGAATCTTTTCCCTATCCCTCCCGTATGCAACAATATCAGGGTCTCAACCATAAAGGAATGACTAATTGAGGGTACACAAGGGTTTTTGAATCTAAAACAAAAAAGCATAGTACAATGAATAACAAAATTTTACTCCCCATCACTTCAGTTTCTGAAATAGCTTTACTGCAACCTGCATTCCATTATAAATAAACTCAGGCAAATATACAATAATTTTTTTCCCCATCTTGTGGGCTGAGAAAATAACTCTTGCATTAAAGAATAAACACTTACGCATTTGTCAATGCATGACCAATAATCAAAATATTGCCCGGTGCAGTGCTTGTGCCCACTTTCATCACCTTGTATCCTCTTAACACATGCCTGAAGCAACATTATAAGTTACCATGATGACATCTCCATTCTCAAACTAAAATTAAAATGTTAGCAACGAGATGTTCAGCACCATTTACCAGACAAGCTCATCAAATATTCAGATAAGTAAACTTCTCAAAAGAAGAATATTTTGGACAGCTACAACATCGAGTTTAATGACAGAGCTGCCAGTAAATCAAGGGAACAAACAGGAAACTCCCATTTTTAAACAACATTGACTGAATCTAGCTTTCACCGCTGATGCAATAGACAATTAATAAAGCTCTATAAGTTCAATAAAAACCCGTCTGCTTTTTTTCTTTTTTGAACTTCAGCTTTCACACCTTTATAATTGCCTTGTTGGTTTCTATTTAACATGAGCAATTTTAACAATTCTAATATCGAAGTCTAACTACATCGCAGAATGAACTTGACTACAAGCAGGGACTTGTAAATGACAATAAATAATGAGCAACTTTCAATAAGTGTATGAAGAGAACACCAAAAGGATTGTGCAACCCCCGATATATGAGAACAATGAAGAATGCAAGGGCACACTAAAATCCACATGATAACAGTCATGGATTTGATACCTTCTAATGCATAATATGTACAGAGATTTTAGAAACTTAAACCCCAAAGGTCTAATTTCTCTTCAGATACCCACAAGGTGGACCATCAGTCAAATAACATCAAAGGTTCTTGTTCACTCAGGTGCAACCATATTACTCATAAAATGTTATTCCCATAGTACTAATCATATGAAACAAGAATAGAAAATGCAAATAATAATATGAAACATCCAAGCAAGGACACTCATTTACCCAACCTCCTGAAAGTGAATGAGGGTGATTCCATTTTAGCAGAAAAGATTACAATATCAAGAAGACTAATTAGTAGAAATAAATACAAGTAGCCAGCCAGGGTGGGTTAGAATTTCAGAGAAAAGCCCACAGTGGAAATAAATTCACACACAAATAAAGTTATGCTTGAGCACAGTAAAGAGAATATAGGTCTTGTTCTCATTTACTCCATTACAATTACAATAATAATTTTGTTGCATCTCTTGTACAGGAGAAGCTAATTAGAAAAACGCCTTTATGTTTGAATCGGCAAAACACACATAATCCCACTTATAAACTTAACTGATGAATGCCCTGCCAGATGTATAGAAGAGGGCCCTGGCCATCAAATTACCAAAGAACCGGGCAAAGAGCAACAAAAAAAGACCTTATTAGAAACTCTGTAAAACTTGAGACAGTCTATTAAAAATTCCTCTCAGAACTATTGGAGATTAACTATTCACTAAAATGGTTCTTTATTTGATTACTCTACATTATTTGCCAACATCAGCCACAATCTAGAATAGTTTCCTTCATATACCCATCTATTCCAAACCTTCCAAAACGGCAATGGAGAGAGCAAGAGAGGAAATGACCCAGATTATTTTCTATTGTCAAAAAAGTAAGGACAAAACCAAAGAGAAACCAACCTCCCGTTACAGAGGAGTGCCTTTGGAGACCAAAACCTAAAAAACAAACACAGAGAACCTAACAAAGCATTGTTACATGGTATCAGAAAAACCAATTCATTTCAAATCATACCTCACTCAGTACAGAGGTCATTAATATAAATTCGTTAATAAATAATTCTCATCCATAACTTGCACTTCTTACCAATATCATATTCCAACACCCACAAGATAGCCAATTACTTGATCAGAATGTCATGATTTAAATCTTCCATAATGTTACTACAAACCTGATATTCAAGCAACGGTTTCACACACTTTGGTTTGCATGCTTCTTCAAAATACTTCTTCTGATCAACAAGTTCCTCATCCGCCCTTTATAGAATAGATAAATAAATAAATGAAGCAAAATATAAGTGTGTACAAGAAGCATAATATATAAAGTTTGAAAAAGCATTGAAAATCAACATGACTACATATTTTAAGCTGGGTACAGACCCAGACACAAATTTATGGGAAAAAGAATCTACCCCAGCATTTGTATTTCAAAAATTCCAATTATGTTTCTCCAATTATTCAAATCAGCACAAGCACAAAAGTAAGAAGACAAATCAATCATCTGCTTACATTGCAAATGGAGGGCAAGTAAATGTCAAGAGAGATGGCTGGATCACCTGACACATATTAAATAAAAGAATTAGAAATACAAATATCAAAAATAGTAAATCTGAAAAAAGATATAAAACCCTAAACAAAATTTAATAGAGTGATATTGAAAAAAAGAAAAAAATATAGATCTGATATTATCGATCAAAGCAAGCAAGAGAGAGAGACAGAGAGAAAGAGACTTGTTATTGGTTAAATCTCAAAAAGAAGAAAAGCGGGGGTGCTGTCTGGCTCTTTGGTCTTACCTTTCAGGGCAGAGCACTTTGAATGATACGAGTAGTTGTTCTAAACGAATGTGAACGGTTAAATAAAAGACAGCTTTGACTGCTTGAGTTTGGTTATTGGGGGAGACTCGGATCGGGTCAATCCGATAGGGTTTCGGATTGTTCGAATTCCATAAAAGGCATTCGATCGTCAGATCCGATCCGAATCTTGGGGTCTGCTTCATTCGGATTCCTTTCTTCTTCCTTCTAATTTCAAATTCTGCTCCGAATCCGAATCCAATTACCTCCATCAGGATCGGATCGAATATTTTGCCCACTCCTAAATTCATTGAGAGCCTGCCCCATTTTCCTTTGTTTTTTTGAATTCGTCGACGGCTGGGGCAGAACCCATAAGAAAGAAAAACTACCGTAAGCTCGTCTCTCTGCAAATTTTTTGGGCCTACTGAATGAACATTGGGTATGTGGGCTGGGCTAAATTTAAGGTTGTCAATACTCTCACACCCTTCAAAATTCATTTTTTAATCAATAATGATAGAGATCTCACCATTTGAATCTCAATTTAAATCTGGTTGGATCATTAATATATATTAGCTTAAGGTTAATTATTATTTTACCCCTCTATTATATGAATTTTATTTTGAGCTCCTATAAGCCCCAGTGGAATCTTGCTTACCGTATCTCTAATATTTCCACAAAACCTAGCACAATTCCTCTAGACTTATTCAACGAGCAAAATTCTAAGGTTATTTTAATTTATGATGTTTGCTAATGTAGTTCTATGAATTGTACGAAAAATAACTAGGATTTGAAGTTATCAAAAAAAATACTCACATAAAGATGATGAAAGGTTGTTGAAAAATTGTGTCAAGTTGATTCTTACACTCCTACTTTAAGTACTGCTTAATTATTTTATCATTATAATTTATTTGTGTATTTTTATTTCAAATTTTACTCTCAGCCCTTAAAGTTGTCTTTTTAATAGCAAACAACTAATTTTTTTGTTAAGATTCAAAGTATTGCTTAAAAATTTCATTATTATTTGTTTTGGGCCTTTTATTTCTTTCAACTTTTGAAAGCGGAAATTACATCCTAATTTACTTTAACTATATTGCTTATAAAATAAGATTTTTCATTTGATAGTAAGGTCAATTGGTTGCTAACAAACTAAGCTGAAACGATAATTAATAGGATGAAAATATAATTTTATCATTTTGCCTTTCAATATGAATGGTGGTTATGGTTCTACAACTTGTAGTTTCTTCCATTGTGATTAAATTATAATCTTTCATTTGTTTCAAAATCTACTTGTAGAATAAAGTTATGAAGAATTGAAAGCTAGAATTTGACCTCTTGGTTGGGCGTTATCTTGTTTCACTAGTGTTATTTTTTTTTTCAAATTATTCATGATTGTCTTATTGTATTCACCTTGATAACATTATTTCAAGAGTTTTTGCAGGCACTAGAGAAGTAAGAATTTTCCTTATGATTGAAAAGCAATGACATTATTTCAATGTGATGCTTCTAGTCAATTGTCCTTACGGCAAAAGAAACTATTTCAAAGTTTTGGCTTGTGCCACTTTTGATATTTTTTTCATTGGATCTAGGACATTAATTTCTTCCTTGTAATTGTGTTGAAATTGTTCAGTCATCAACTTATAATTTACTTTTTGATTATCATTTTTATAACCAAGTCCTGAATTTCCTATGCACTCTTTGTTGGGGAAAAATTAGGTTTTTAAATTTTTATTAAACCTTTTGAAGATCGCTCTCATATAATATATAAGAATTTGTATTCTAGAAATCGTACCTTGAAAATCTGAGTTGGCTTTTTCCGCTGAAGTGATTTAGGCTCCTAGATCACGATCCGCCACCACCACTCCTGTTAGATCACGATCCGTCACCACCACGCTTGTTAGATCACGAACTGTCTCCAATGATCTTCCAGGTTATGACTCAGGTTCGATCTGCACTTGACGTGTGGGCGCCTTTATCACTACTAAAGCAACTAGCACGAGAAAATTTTTCTCTCAATAATGGAGAGAAAAATCTTATTCTCTGATTTGTATAAAGTGGCTTCTCTTTTCTTTTTAGAAAATAAGCCTTATATATGTCCCTTTAGTGAAAACCCTAGGCTCCAAATAATGTCCTAAATAAAACTCACGTTATTTTCTTTTTCAATAGGGGACCCACCTTGTAAAATAACATAAGGCCCCTTATACAAAGCTAATTAAATGGAGCCTCTCACTAAATGATATATTTAGGCTTTTGACCCAAATAGCTAGTTATCTTACTTATTAGTCAAGTAGTGGTGCAGTCAATTAAATGAGCTAACCCGGGGATTATTTGGGAACATACAATAATGGCTACAATAATTAGGCATGTAATTAAACTAGCCCAATTATTTAATTCCAAATCTACTCCACTAAAAGATTGGAACTGACTTCCATAATTGTATGCTCGAATAATAATTCGTCCCAAGCCACATTGATTTCTTTACTGCACAATCCTTTGTACCACATCGTTAATTAAATTGATATCTCAACTGTCCAATCAATTTAATAACATCTTATTCCTTGATCCTTACTGGTTTTCTCTAATGATCATTTTCAACATACTAAATATGTTGACACACTCTGGCCAGAGAATTCTATGATCAAGTGCCGAAAACCCATCAAGAGATGTGTTGTACAAATTCTATATTGTTAATCCATAACTCCAATACTCATAATTGCTCCCACCAAGATACCGGGTAATCTTGACCACAAGGCTGTGTCGTGCCCATTGGTAACTCAAATGGAATAACAATTACAATCATGAAATCATAATTAACTCAAGATTAAGATTACAGTAAAATCAACGCCTATGAGATTTAATAAGTCTGACAGTTATTACAAAGTTAATTAAATCTCATATGTGATCCTGTTCAATGTAGTCGTACTACATCAATAAATTCATACATGATTAAGACAAATCATTCAATGAATTTATTACAGTCTATACCTAAATAAAGTGCCCAACTTTATTTATCAACTGTGAACTAAATTTATTTAATCATAAGATAACTTGTATTTATGTCTTCTGTGAATCCACACGGTGATCACATAAATACATATAATATGATTAAATGAACTTTAATACAAATATAAATGCAATTAAGATATTTGAATAAAATACCTCATTTATTTTATTAATCAGAAAAATTGTTTATTACAATTAAATAAACACATATGCTTTTAAAGAGCATATTATCCCAACAATCTCCCACTAGCTCTCAAAGCATATCTGGCATATTGCACATGCTCTAGGACTCTAAGTGCAGGTTATAAAGGTTTCCCACTAATGGCCATTGTAATAAGATCTGCCATTTAGCATCTAATGCCATTTGGGGTACTTTCATATAACCTTTCTACATTATTCCCTTATAAGATGATACTTCCTTTCAATATGTTTTGTTTCTTGTGGTTCCTTGGTTCCTTAGATTGAGCTACCGCACCACCATTATCACAAAATAGTTTAAGGGGTGCAGTTACAACAGGTACCACCTCAAGATTTCGTAGGAACTTGTAGAGCCATATAGCTTCTTTTGCAGCTTCAGATGTAGCCACATATTCAGCTTTAGTTATTGAGTCTGTGATACAAGATTGTTTCACACTCATCTAACTAATAGCTCCACTTCCCAATGTAAACATATAGCCGGAAGTTGATTTTCTAAAATCCTTATCTGACAAAAAATCAGAATTAGTATAACCCACTAGAATGAGTTCATCACCAGAATACACAAGCATATAATTTTTAGTTCTTTTCAGATACTTTATAATATGCTTGACTGCAGTCCAGTATTGAGGTCCAGGATTAAATTGATATCTGCTAACCATCCCTACCGCAAAACAGATGTCTGGCCTAGTGCAAAGCATGGCATACACGAGACCTCCCACAGCGTCTGCATAGGGAACTCGTCTCTTTCTCTCTATCTCTTCAGATGTTTTAGGTGATTGATCCTTAGAGAATGTAATTCCATGTCTGAATGGTAATAAATCAGTCTTGGAATTTTCCATGCTAAATCTAGCCAATATCTTATCGATATAGACCGCTTGAGACAAGGCTAAAGTTTTATTCTTCTGGTCTCGTAGTAACTTGATACCAAGAATATAACTTGCCTCCCCAGGTCTTTCATATCAAATTATTTTGCTAACCAAATCTTTATTGTAGTCAATACTCCTATATCGTTTCCAATCAGGAGAATATTGTCTACATAAAGAACTAGGAAGGCTACAAATTTTTCCTGAATTTTCTTGTACACACATGGTTCATCAATGTTCTGAATGAATCCAAGTGATTTAATCGCTTGATCAAATCTGATGTTCCATGACCGGGATGCTTGGTTCAATCCATAAATGGATCTCTGCAACTTACATACCATGTGTTCTTGGCCTTTTTGTATAAATCCATCTGGTTGCTGCATGTAGATGTTTTCTTCAAGATGCCCGTTAAGAAAGGCAGTCTTGACATCCATTTGCCAAATTTCATAATCTAGCACTGCAACAATGGAGAGCAGAATCCTGATGGATTTAAGCATAGCAACCGTAGAAAAAGGTTTCCTCATAATCGATTCCTTCTTTCTGAGTAAACCATTCGGCTACTAATCTTGCTTTAAATGTTTCCACCCTTCCGTCTACTCCTCTTTTTCTCTTGTAGATCCACTTGCAGTCTATAGGTTTTACCCCATTTGGTGCCTCTACAAGTTCCCAGACTTTATTGGAATACACAGATTCCATTTCTTGATTCATGGCCTTTTTCCAAAATTTAACATCTCTATCTATTAGAGCTTCGTTGTAACTAGTGGGATTTTGTACATGTTCATCTGAGATAGTCATATAGGTTTCTCCCAAAAATATGTATCTCGCAGGTAACCTAGTTACCCTCCCACTACGACAAAGTTCTAAAAGTGATGGTTGTTCAAGGATAATCCTGTGCTGATCAGCTGGTTGTTGCTGTTCTTCATGTTCTATAACAGGTGTTGAAAGCTGAGCATCAACCTGATCTCTTTTATTTCTCTAGTTTTACCTTACTCTTAGGTTATAAGTCATTATAGAGTCTTCCCTCAAAGATAGTAAAGAATATTCCTATAAATACTTTCCTATCTTGAGGACTATATTCAGAATTTCCCTTATTCTTTAAGATACCTAAAACATGCAAGCTTCT
>NW_006262201.1:22678794-22706473 GCF_000493195.1 Citrus x clementina | reverse complement strand
AATCCATCTTGTCTATCTCTGATTCTAGTAGAAATACTAGTAAACTCCAAATACGAATGTGTCTCAAACCATATTTGTGACTTTTTCATACTTTCTTGGAGTAGTAGACACCGAGATAGATGAAACTAAGTTCAATAAACTTTGTAGTTTTAAATACTAGTATCTAGAATCAAAAAAGGTAAATGATAAACCACTTAGTATATATCTTGTCTTATCCAAAAGAATCTTGTTTCTCCATTTAATTACACTATTGTATTATAGTGTTCATTGACAACCAAATAGTGCTTGAATTCTCCATAGAGATATTCTTTGTTTCGATCATATCGATGTTCTTTTATGTTCCTGTCTAATTACTTCTGTCTTATCCATGTACTCTTTTGAATTTCAAAAGCAATGGAATCATGACGCACTTAGACAAACATAAATAAAATGAATATTCATCAACAAGTTTGATAGAATACTCACAACCTCTTATAACATGTAAACTGATTAGTCCGTATACATTTGTATGCGCTAAATCATCAAATACAATGTTATGCTTTTAGCTCAAACAGAGCATCCTTGTCATATTACTTTTCTAAATAAGATTTATAGAGTTACAATGATCAATCTTAATAGGCCAACAAGTCTATCATTAATCATTTTCTTAAAATCTTATTATAGTTTATATGACTTAAGCATAAATATCAGAGGTAATTTTGGTTTGAAGAAACATTTCTTTTCTTAGATAAATGCATATACTCTTTATCATTATATCTTGCTTTGAATAGATCAATGGACTTATATGATATAAATTGTCTTTATAAATAATCAAAATAAATAATAAACAGAGGATAAAAAAATAACAGTGTACTCCTGTTTATTAAAACAAGTCACCGAAATTAATATTCCTCTAATAATTGGAAAAATAAAGACAAATATCAAAACTAAAGTCTTGTAAAATTGATCTAGTCTTTCAATTGATATAAACTAGCATGTCCTCAACTGCTGTTTGAAGCTTTCTTCACTTAATCTCTTGGTTTCCTGAAAACCAAATAAATGAATTATAAATAAGATTAGTTATCTCAGAATTCATTATTGTATGAATCAATAGAAATCTGAACTAATTAGGAAGCTTAAAGATTTCCTATACCTGATTTTAATAATCTTAGGACAATCTTTTTTCCAGTGACCCTTCTGTCCACATTTGTAACACTTGCCTTTTGGCTTGCCACTTGTTTTAGTGGACAGTTTGCCGATCCCAACTCTTGCTTGCTCATTCTTGTCTTTCGACTTAAGCCTTGAAGAGAATCCTTTTTCAGGAAGTTTTCTGCTATGATAGAATTCTTCTATAGCATGTAGTTCGTGCATTAATTCAATTAAGGTCATATCTTTATTGTTTAAGATATAACTGACCTTAAACTCTTTGAATGTATCAGGTAAAGATTCAATCACCATGTTAATCTTTGATTTATCATTGATTTGAACACCATGAATCTCTACCTCGTTCAAATAGTCCATCTTTTTGAGGACATGATCACGAACTTTTGTGCCCTCTTCCATCTTAGTATCCGTAATACGTTTTAATGCTGCTTCTCTGGCAAAATGGGTATTTTGCCCAAACATCTGATGAAGACAAGCCATTATTTCAGTGGCTGTTTCCATGCTCCGATGTTTCTTATGCAGTTCCACAGAAATCGAAGCCAATATATAGCGCTTAGCCATTTTGTTAGCTTCGCACCATTTCTCATAAGGCTCCCTCTGATTTCTATAATCGTATAACGATGGTTCAGGAGGGCAAGGCTGGATCAACACATATTTGCTTCCCTTAGCAGTGAGAATATTAAATAGATTGCGTTTCCAATCTAAATAATTTTCGCCAGTGAGTTCATTTTTAACAAGGATAAATAATAATGGGTTGATGGAAGACATTTTCTGAAAAAAACAAAATACACATGCATAAATACTTTGAAACAATATTCACAATAAATGACAAAAATGCAAAAAACCATAAATGCATTTTAATTTATTGTAACGATAATCTAGTACTGCTTTGACAAGCTATTCGTTGGGGAAGTCATGTCTACACTTACTATACCCAATTATCCATTAGATTATTTACTTTCATGTAAAGACATGATAAATAATTATCGTTATCCCTTTGGGCCTAAATTTATTAACAGAGCTTCGTTGGGAAGGTTAATAACAAATTTTAGTTGAGTGTATAACCATTGTTTCAATCTACGTATTTTTCATATCAATAGTCGCCGTTGAGGTGAACAATTGATTGAAAAATATTTTAATTTTATCTTTCAAGAAGTTCATCAAATAAAATATCTAATATATATACCCTCCGTAGGGAGCATCACCGTATCATGAAGTCGAGGTATATATATAATTTTATTATTGAACTAACAATGGAGCCCGTGGGAAAAATTATCTTGAATTTTCCCTCTCCCACTCAATATTTTAAAATTGGTTTTTACTTTTTAAAACATACATATTGTTAATTGCATGCTTCCTATAATATTATCTAGATGATATCAAATATTATTAAGCATATGCAAATTTCAAACAATATAATGAAATTCATTATTAATGAATGACATGTATCATTATGCATAGAGTGGCACTACCTATTCTATATGACATGTTATCATGGCATGTGATCATCCAAAACATAACATATAAAAAAAAATTAAATAATCTTAATTCATGGCTTTCCTAATAATGAAAAATACATTAACCCTAAGCCTAATCTTCATTGGGCTTCTTGTCAATGTCCATCTTCCATAAGTTTGTCTTTGTTAATGGACTAGGGGAAATTAGACTTTTAAATTTATAATTGGTCCAATTTTAATTTTTAAAGGAAATAAATAATTAATTAAAAAAATTTATTAAAATAAAACTTTTGGACCAAAAATAAATTTAATATATTCAATTTTATCTATGCATTTTAATCCATTAAGCCCAATTGAAATTGGGCCTAAAACTAGGATTGATCAAGCCCAAAACTATGTTTGAACTTAAATGCAAAAAATTAAAATTTTCTGCCCTAAAGAAAAATTATGAAACCATAGGGACCTCCATGATAAAAACCATGAAACCCTAAAATCATATTTTTCTTTCTTTCTTCTTCCCAGCCGCCATTTCCACAAAGCACCAGCCGCTGTTCCCGGTCAACCGCCGCTGTTCAGAGACGCCGGCCAGTCTCCGTCACATCTCCGACGAGAAGCCACCATCGCCGCGTCACCGGAAGTCGACCTCGGCAGCGTTGCTTCCAGCTGCAGGCCTCGGCAGCGTTGCTTCTTGCTGCAGCACATGCAGCGCGCGCTGCTTGCTGCAGCACATGCAGCGCGCGCTGCTTGCTGCGCACAGCGCAGCGCGCGCCGCTGGCCAATGCTGGCCGCGCGCGCTGCTTGCTGCGCACAGCGCAGCGCGCGCCGCTGGCCAATGCTGGCCGCGCGTGCTGCTTTGCTGCGTGCAGCGCAGCGCGCGCCGCTGGCCATTGCTGGCCGCGCGCGCTGCTGCAGCATGCCCTGGTTTGCTGCCGCTGTCAAAATTTTCGGCCTCCGTAGCTCCGATCTTGAAAATCCGAGATTAATTTACAAATTTCTTAGGCCAATTTTGGCTTACAAAAATTCTATAACAGTAAAATAAATCAAGAGGGAAACATGGTGATAAAAAACCACCCCTCTTGTTACAGATCCAAAGAAAAATACAACGAAAAATCTAACCATGAATTAAGACAAACCAAAACATGCTTCATTCATATATTAAACAAATAATATATATTTGAATAAATTGTGCCACTCTAATACATAAATTTCAAGAATGATTTCATACGAAATTCTTATATATTAATATGAGATGGCTCTGATACCAATTATTGGGGAAAAATTAGGTTTTTAAATTTTTATTAAACCTTTTGAAGATCGCTCTCATATAATATATAAGAATTTGTATTCTAGAAATCGTACCTTGAAAATCTGAGTTGGCTTTTTCCGTTGAAGTGATTTAGGCTCCTAGATCACGATCCGCCACCACCACTCCTGTTAGATCAAGATCCGTCACCACCACGCTTGTTAGATCACGAACTGTCTCCAATGATCTTCCAGGTTATGACTCAGGTTCGATCTGCACTTGACGTGTGGGCGCCTTTATCACTACTAAAGCAACTAGCACGAGAAAATTTTTCTCTCAATAATGGAGAGAAAAATCTTATTCTCTGATTTGTATAAAGTGGCTTATCTTTTCTTTTTAGAAAATAAGCCTTATATATGTCCCTTTAGTGAAAACCCTAGGCTCCAAATAATGTCCTAAATAAAACTCACGTTATTTTCTTTTTCAATAGGGGACCCACCTTGTAAAATAACATAAGGCCCCTTATACAAAGCTAATTAAATGGAACCTCTCACTAAATGATATATTTAGGCTTTTGACCCAAATAGCTAGTTATCTTACTTATTAGTCCAGTAGTGGTGCAGTCAATTAAATGAGCTAACCCGGGGATTATTTGGGAACATACAATAATGGCTACAATAATTAGGCATGTAATTAAACTAGCCCAATTATTTAATTCCAAATCTACTCCACTAAAAGATTGGAACTGACTTCCATAATTGTATGCTCGAATAATAATTCGTCCCAAGCCACATTGATTTCTTTACTGCACAATCCTTTGTACCACATCGTTAATTAAATTGATATCTCAACTGTCCAATCAATTTAATAACATCTTATTCCTTGATCCTTACTGGTTTTCTCTAATGATCATTTTCAACATACTAAATATGTTGACACACTCTGGCCAGAAAATTCTATGATCAAGTGCCGAAAACCCATCAAGAGATGTGTTGTACAAATTCTATATTGTTAATCCATAACTCCAATACTCATAATTGCTCCCACCAAGATACCGGGTAATCTTGACCACAAGGCTGTGTCGTGCCCATTGGTAACTCAAATGGAATAACAATTACAATCATGAAATCATAATTAACTCAAGATTAAGATTACAGTAAAATCAACGCCTATGAGATTTAATAAGTCTGACAGTTATTACAAAGTTAATTAAATCTCATATGTGATCCTATTCAATGTAGTCGTACTACATCAATAAATTCATACATGATTAAGACAAATCATTCAATGAATTTATTACAGTCTATACCTAAATAAAGTGCCCAACTTTATTTATCAACTGTGAACTAAATTTATTTAATCATAAGATAACTTGTATTTATGTCTTCTGTGAATCCACATGGTGATCACATAAATACATATAATATGATTAAATGGACTTTAATACAAATATAAATGCAATTAAGATATTTGAATAAAATACCTCATTTATTTTATTAATCAGAAAAATTATTTATTACAATTAAATAAACACATATGCTTTTAAAGAGCATATTATCCCAATACTCTTGGAATTTAATTCACTTTTTGAGTACTTAATATATGTTGGCAATATATTCTATAAATTATGTTTTATTCATTATTCACAAGCAAGAGATGCAATAAATCTTTATCATATATGAAGTGCATATTGTTATATAACTATTGTTAGATTATATATGAATTTGTAAGTTGTAAATGTATTATTAAAGTGTAGATGCTGCTAATGGAAGTTGTAACTTCAAAACAAATTTGTAAATGGAGAGATGTTGTCAAGCATTTGATGTTATAAAGAATAAACTATATAGGGTGAGAAATACTTTTAAGAAAGATTGTTCCACTCAGTCATAATATTTGAAAAATAAATTTCAAGAGTTAATAATCAGAGATAGAAAGAAAGAAAGCCCACATTAACACAAACTTGATCTTTAGTACAAAATAACCATATTGCTTAGTGACATGAATTTTCCTGAAACCAGGCTCTTCTCCACCAGATCATTCTCAAAACTTAACTTTTGATCATTGGTACCATACCATATATTTTTGCCATTTATTTGAAACTATATATTTTTGCCATTTCTTTGAAACTTTGTGCTATTCTATGCAAAATACAAATTTAATAAAACAATAACAATCATACATTTTATGCCATAATTATCATATTAAATGATTTTTTTAAAAAAGAAGTGGTGGGGAGATAAATTACTTGAATATGATTTCTATAAGGAAATGCTGAACAAATCATGTTATCTACTCCTCATACTGCATTTGCAAATACATCTCTGTATATAATAGGAGGGATCTCGAGATTCTATATACAATTCATTAGAATTATAGTTCATCATTATTAAAGCATAAACAAAAACCGATAACACATGAAAATGACATTCACAAAATAACGGAATTCATAATTAGTACAACAGTTCAAACAACATGTTTAACTTTTAAAATTAAAAACTACCAATCAATAATACTACCTGTACAATAGTGCTTTCTTGTGTCCCAAGAATTTGAACTCCATGGTTATAAGCAAATTGGATGTTCATGCCAGTGACATAATCGCTTTTACTTTTTTCAGCATCTTCAAAAGTAATAATAATAACAATAATTAATTAGCTAAGATTTACACACACAAACACATAAAAATATTCTACAAGCTTCTTTTGATTAGTTTATTTCTTACCTTCACCTTTTTCTTTTTTTCTTTTTCTATTTTTTTCGAATAACTTGCTCAACCTTTGATTGCTTCTGTTTGAATGTGGGTCTACTTTTAGGTTGGACAGCTCATGGAGTAAGAATTTGAGAATTCTCCTTTGAAATATTATGAAGCTCTTTTCCTTTTGCACTACCATTAATCAAATTGTTGTAAAAAAAAAAAACTTCTTCCACCAATATCTAACTTAGATGTTAGTTTCTTTTTCAGATCATTCATCACCTCCAACACCATATTGCATTTATCCTTAACTATCAGCAACCAAATCTACCACATTATAGAATGAACTACTCATCTTATTAACTCTAAAACTTTTAGGTTTAGTGCTCCAATTCTTGTAACTTATCTTCCCCTTAGTCTGACATCGTTTAACATCTTTCCTTCATTGCCTTAAAATTTATTGTATAGGAACATAGAAATTCTTTTGTGAATAAGCACAACAAGTATATGTCGATATAATATTCCTCTAAACTCAAATAATTGACAATTGCATTTAGCTGCACCAATAGCCTCGTTAAAGCAAACCATATAAGAGACACCACTATTGTTCACTTTAATTATAGCATCTTCATCCACTATAAACTCTAAATTTGAAACATTATCTTTATCATAGGATAACTCACAATAGAATTTAGCTACTAGTTTTCGCTGGAATTCTTTAAATTTTCTTGAAATTACTTCTGAAAGGCATATTGAGTAATACAAAGGATTTAAGAATTAAAAGAACTAAAGTCTACCTGATTTTCTTTTTCTACCTTATCATAGAATGCATTCTTATATTGTTCGACAATTTTTTTCAAGGTAGTTTTGAATTTATGTACTCGTCAAAAAATGCATGCATGCTTTCACTGCATTGTGCAGTAGATATTCCTACCCAAAAAACATATCCTTTAAATATGCTGGCACATAATGTTGTGTTTTAGTATAATGTTTGCTTTTAGTATACACCCTGCTAACCAATTATTGTTATGGAGTTTGCACTTTTTAGTAAACAAAGCCCAACGTTCTTCAAATTTGAAGAGACTAATGAATCATACACAAAATTTTGCAATTTAACCTTAATTGATTCATATTGTTGACAACCTTTTAACTTTTCAGGTAATTTTTCCATTATATGCCACAAACACTACCTATGACGTGCATTAGAAAAAATAATTTCAATTGTTTTTTCTTACCTTAATTGGTGACGATGGCATTTGGAGCCTTACTATCCATACACGTGAGCTAAGATTTAAAAAGCCGAATGTATGTGTCAATATCTTCTCTAGAAATAAAACCAAATCCAAATAAAGTTGATTGACAATGATGATTGACCTCGATGAAGGCATAGAACGACATATAATACTTATTTGTTAAATATGTCAAGTCAAATGTGATAACATCACCAAATTCTTTACTTGTAACCTTACTCTTTGCATCAGCCCAGAATATATTTCTTAAACGATAATCTTCATCTAAATCCATAATGTAGAAGAAATTTGAATTATCAGCTTGAAATCTTTAGAAATAATCTTGTACTACAACAACATCACCTTTCCCAAGTCGTAAGCATCTTTCTTTATTTAGGTGCTTTCTAGTACCTTTTTCCAAAAATGATAAATTCTTATCTCCCTCTACTTCAATAACCAAAGAATGGAAATTTTTATTTTGCCTAATTCCAGCTCTATCATTCAATTTCAGCTTTCTCTTCATATATGCCTTCATACTTTCATTTGTTCTAAGAAATTAAGCTTTGTTTGGCATGCTAAGCTCATGATTATGCTCATAAACAATAGAACTCACTTGCTTTCATTAAGATGCACAATAAAACTAACTTTAGCCTTACAATTTGTTTTTGTTGTGGAACACAATTTAAATGCATGCCTTGATTTGCATCTTGAGTTGTTACATCTTGAGTTGCCATTCCATGAACAATTGAAACTCACAAATTTCAGCACCCCTTCATCATCTTTACATAAAGTTCTTTTGATAACTTCAAACCCCATTAGTTTTTCGTATAATTTGTAGAACTAAAACGACTCAGCAACAACATCCAAGATTATTCCAATTTTGGGCTTTTCTACTTCTTCTTCAACATTTGTCGCCATTTCTATTTCGTTCTCACTATCAATGTAATTCAAGATTAGATTGTTTGATTAAAGTACATTAGCAAGCATCATAACTTAAAATAATATCTTTAAGAAATTTGTAAACAATGTTAACAAAAAAAAAAACTCAAAATCAATATTTTCTGGTAAACAATATTCCAATTCTCTTAATTCAAGTTCCTCCATCTCAATGATTAAAAAGAAATTAAAAAAAAAACTTAAAATAGTTTCTTTTGATGTAACGATAATTGACCAGAAGCATGACATTGAAATAGTATTGGCCTATTTCAATAATAAGGAAAACTTATACCTCTTCAGTGCCTACAAAAATTATCAAGGTGAATACTATAAGATAGTGATGAATGATTTGCCAAAAAAAAAAATGTTGAAACAAGATGGTGCACAATCAATATGTACGTACAGTTCCAACTTTAAGTTCTTCTTAACCTTATCCTGCAACTAGATTTTGAGGGAAAACAAATGAAAGATTATTATTCAATTGCAATGGAAGAAAATAAAAATTGTAGAACCATAACCACCATTCATACCAAAAGACAAAACGATAAATTATTTTTTTCATCCTATTAATCACCATTTCAGCTTAGTTTGTCAGCAACCAATCGACCATATTATCAAATGAAAAATCTTTGTAAACATAATTAAACTAAATTAAGATACAATTTTCACTTTTAAAGTTGAAAGAAATACAAAACCCAAAACAAATAATTAATAATGAAATATTTCAGCAATACCTTGAATCTTAACAAAAAATTTAACACCTTAGAATTCTACTTGTTGAGTTAGTCTGGAGGAGTTGCGCTAGGTTTTGTGGGAAATTAGAGACATCATAAGTGTGAATTGCGCTAGGGTTTATTAGAGGTGAGAATAAAATTCATATAATTAGATGGATGAAATAATAATTAACCTTAAGCTAATAAATATTAATGACTGACTGATGTAACAGTTGCTACATTAGTTATGACTTAAGTTGGGATCCAAATGGTGAGATCCCTATCATTGTTGTTTCTTAATTTGAATTTGAATTCAATTAAATTATCAAATAAATTATTATTTTAACATAATTGTTACACCCGTCTCATTTCATAAGTTATATTTGTATTTTAAATTTTAATTATTTTTTAAAAAATTGTAAAAGTTTGAGCTTATAAAGTTAGAAGCTATATAACATGAAGCAATTATTTCATATTTTAGAATTTGTATGTAATTTATAAGAAAAAACTTGAAAGAAATAATTCTTTTAGAGTAAAACTTAATGGGAAGATAATTTACTTTTAATTTATGAATTCGTACTTTATAAATTAAAGTGAAGTATTTTAGAAAAAAAATTCAAAAAGGATGTTATAAAAATTCAAAAAGGATGTCATCCAAAAGATTTGGATGGGCTAATTACCAAAGTCCGAGTTTTGAAAATAAACGTCGGGCTGGGCTTTGCTCCAAGGAGAGGCATAATTTTTGCCACAATATATTAATTGAAATTTTAAAATATTTAATTTAATAAAATTAACATAATTTATGTTATTTTTTAAATTAAAATAATTATTCAAATTAAAAAGAAGAATAAAATAGAGTGAGAGGAAGTCAAATCAAATATACAAAATGACAGAACATAGAACGCATTATTCTATCTTTTCTAATTTTGCTTTCTCTGCTGCATTTGCAACTTCTTATTCAATCCAATAAGATTTCACACAATGCAAGCTAACTCAATTTGAGTGCGTTTGAGAAAGGCTAAGGTTAAATAAAGTACTTAAACAAATGTTTGAATAAAGTTTGTACAAATTCTTATATAATTCAAAAGAACTAGCAGTCTAGCAGTGTTATTTCCATAAAAAAATTGGTGTTAGGAGTAAACAATCCAATTGCAATCACGTGATTATATTTTCTTATATAAAAGATCAAGTCATGTGAGAATTTTGATCTATTCATGAGACGCTGAACATACCTTATTTATGCTATGAGTTTTGGTTGTTTTTGTATTTGTTTAATAAAAAAAAATACTACTATAAACAAAGGCCTTTAAAAATGATGTCCGACACTTCTTACAGAACTCAAAAGAATTATATAAACACATCAAAGAATGGGAAATATATTTTTATTTTTAAATTTAAACAGAGATATAGAAGTTGCAGAATTGAAAGATTAAAAAATCTGAAAAGTAATTTTAAAAAAACTGGTATATGTTTTAAAAATACTCGAGTGAATATCATTTTGTTAACTTTTGCCATTACATTTAATCGGCCAAGGGAAGAATTGAAAAAATAGATTTTTTTTCATAAAGCCAAAGGGATAAAAATATTGATTTATACAATGCCTTAAAATTCATAAGAGATCTGCTTCTTTATGTTTACAAATTAGTTTAATTCAATAAGAAGTTTTTTATTAAAAAAATTGTTTGATTTAACTACAAAACCTATTAATTTGATTTAGATTTAATTTTTTTTTATATTTTTCTATTTATACAATGCCTTAAAATTCATAAGAGATCTGCTTCTTTATGTTCACAAATTAGTTTGATTCAACAAGAGTTGTTTTTTAAAAGATTGTTTGATTTAACCAAAAAAACCTATTAATTTGATTTAGATTTATTTTTTAATATATTTTTCTATTTAAAAAAATTAAAAATAAGTAAATAGAGGTAGAAACATCATTTTGTAACTAATTGTAGGGGGTAAAATATCATTTTGTAACTAGTTGTAAGAATCAGAACATTATGTTTTATAATTAATTGTAGGGGCAAAAATATCATTTTGTGACTAATTTACTATTCTTATTAAAATTAATGGTACAAGTTAATAAAATATCACCTGTTGAAATATTTAAAAAAATTTATTAAAATATGTGTCACCAAAAAATAATTAATTAAAAAAAGAGAGAACATATTAAAATTTAGTATCTAGGCGTAAAGAGCATGTATGATACCAAATTATGGACGAAAAAAAAAAAAAAGACACTGCCTGCTAGGAAAACGAAGACACAAATAGACTTCGTAGGATGTGGTCGGCAACACTCAGCAATCAGGATGACCGTTTTTAACCAACCACCGCCCACACATTCTAGCCGCCCTGCTGACGTGGATTTATTACATTTTGTACGTAACACATATTATTAGACTTGACCATATCGGTTGCATTGATTTTACACTTTGGGCGGCTAAAACTTTCCTTCTCTAGTTTTATTATTATTTTTACGCCAAAGAAAATGTGAGCAAAGATTGCAACTATAGGCTAAAAGCTTCGGTTGATAGTCGTGCTGTGCTTCCCAGTCACGTCTCTGGTGGCCTACATTGTTCTCTCGAGACCTTTGCTCTCTTTTTGGACCCGTAGGATCATTCTTTCGGAATTCAGTTTCTTTGGATTTATTAGATGTATAAGGCACTCTGATAGGATACTTGTAAATAAAAAAAAATATAGTCAATTTGATAATGATCGAGTGACATTAATTAATCCTAAAAGGATCCAATCCAGTTCAAATGAACCACTTAAAGTCTAATCCTATAGGTAAGATAAGTGCTTTTCGATTAGCCTAAAAACTTAAGTCGATAGTTGTGGTGCACTGTATATCCTTTGTAGGTTCCGAATTGGAAAAAAAAAATTTAAAAACAATTATAAAAAATTGAAAAAAGAAGTAAAGATTTCACATTTTATTTTCTTTTGCAAGTAAGCACTTTTCTTTTCTACCAAATACAGCTCAAGTTAAATTCCATTTGCATTTCGTTTTCATTTGGCTTGGTGATATAAAAACATTTTGACCCTTAAATATATATTCTTTAGTGCTTCTCCGCTTCCGCTAGCTGAAGTTAATCTTTTACTTGCGTTCCACAGATTAGAAGATTAAACGCTTTTCCTTTGCTTAATCAAAGGTATGTTCCTTTTTATTATCTGTCCTCCAATTTTCCAAAATCTTTCATATGAAGCCACTGTTTGTTATTTCTGTTTGTTTCAATAAAGGTAGAAACTACCCCCCCTCCCCCCCTTTTTTTACTGATGTAGATCTGCTGCTATACATGCATATTTCTTTGTTTGGATTAATCTCTGCTTTCAGTTAATATTTTGGTTTTGAATCAGCCTGACTCACAGGTTGGTTTCTGGAAATCTGTCGGACTAGAGAATTTTTGGCAATCAAATGGCCTTTTTACTTTTTGTTTTTGCAGTCATATGAGCCTCTAAAAATCATTTGTTTGATCTCGAACATCTTTTTTAAAAATTATTGGCATTGTTCAGCTTTTAATAAAATGTGATAGTAGGATCTGTGATAAGTGTCGTTGATCTGAAATTGCTATTGCCCCAATAGTTACAGTGATTATTATATGGATTTAAACATGCTTAACAAGATTCAAATGGTAAATGATCAGTCTTTGGCATGTTTGGTTAATTATCAGAAGAAGTAACAATCAAGAAATGGATTGTTTACCTATTTATATCATGTGACGAATGGATTGTTGATTTTAATTTTTTCTGGGGTGTTCATATTTATCTGTGAATTTCATACTGAGTTAAGCATGTCCTACTTGAAAAGATTTTGTTTTATCTGTATTTCTTTTGATTGTTTTAAGTATTTTTTCCTTCTCATCTCCTACTATGATTTCTCTTTTCTAGAATCATAAAAGATGGCTGATGCTGAGGATATTCAACCCCTTGTCTGTGACAATGGAACTGGAATGGTCAAGGTTAGTATATTATCTGTTTGGTTTCATATCATTCGTTCAATCTACTCTGATGAAAAATTTAGCAAATTTTCTGCTGGGACAAGTGCTGATTTCTTCGGCGTCGTGATAATTTCCAGGCTGGTTTTGCTGGTGATGATGCTCCAAGGGCAGTTTTCCCTAGTATTGTTGGCAGACCTCGTCACACAGGCGTCATGGTTGGGATGGGTCAAAAGGATGCTTACGTAGGTGATGAAGCCCAATCGAAAAGGGGTATCCTAACTTTGAAGTACCCAATTGAGCATGGTATAGTCAGCAATTGGGATGACATGGAAAAGATTTGGCATCACACTTTCTACAATGAGCTTCGTGTGGCCCCTGAGGAACACCCTGTACTTCTGACCGAAGCACCCCTCAACCCCAAAGCCAACAGAGAGAAAATGACCCAGATCATGTTTGAAACCTTCAATGTGCCTGCTATGTATGTTGCAATCCAGGCCGTTCTTTCCCTTTATGCCAGTGGTCGTACAACAGGTTTGCATTCATTATAAATTTTTGGCCTTGCAAGTATTCTGTGATTAGTAAATCTCATATAATTCAAATTAGAGTTATGAATCCTTGGTCCATAGTGCTTTTTATGGCTCGCTAGAAAGCTGCATAAGGATATAGGGAAAGGTGGAGAATAAACAAAGGAAACACAAGGAAGTAATAAAAGAAAAGTATTAGCTACCTAATATATTTGGAGGTCATTGATTTAATGAATGAACTTTTAAATGATTACTAGAACCTTTATAGGTTGAAATGACAGTGAATTCTTAGTTTATTGCTTTATATGCCTCACTGGAGAGATCCATAAGAAAGTAGGGAAAGGTGGTATTTAATGTGGAATAAACACAAAAAGAAATTAAGTTATCCAATATAATTCCAGCTCGAAGGGACTAAGTTGCAAGATGTTCAATTGGACGGAATAACTTCACCTTTCATTTGTTCTGAAAACTTGGCAGATGATTGAACTTCTTTTTCCCTATATTGTTATTGAAAATTGCTAATTTGTTCACCTTTATTACTCATCTCTTGATTTTTGCATTCACCAGAAGTGTGATTATTTGAATAGGTATTGTGTTGGATTCTGGTGATGGTGTGAGCCACACAGTACCCATTTATGAAGGCTATGCCCTCCCTCATGCCATCCTTCGGTTGGACCTTGCTGGTCGTGATCTAACAGACGCCTTGATGAAGATCCTCACTGAGAGAGGGTATTCTTTTACCACGACTGCTGAGCGGGAAATTGTCCGTGACATGAAGGAAAAACTTGCGTATGTTGCCCTTGATTATGAGCAAGAGTTGGAGGCTGCAAAAAGCAGCTCTGCAGTTGAGAAGAGTTATGAGTTGCCTGACGGGCAGGTGATTACAATTGGAGCTGAGAGGTTCCGCTGCCCAGAAGTACTTTTCCAGCCATCTTTGATTGGAATGGAAGCAGCTGGAATTCATGAAACCACTTACAATTCCATAATGAAGTGTGATGTTGATATCAGGAAAGATCTGTATGGAAACATTGTGCTTAGTGGTGGGTCAACTATGTTTCCTGGAATTGCTGATCGGATGAGCAGGGAAATTACTGCCCTTGCTCCTAGTAGCATGAAGATCAAGGTAGTTGCTCCTCCCGAAAGAAAGTACAGTGTCTGGATTGGTGGATCTATTCTAGCATCTCTCAGCACCTTCCAACAGGTACCCTACTTGTTAATTTCTTTTTAATGTATGCTTTATGCTGTTCTTCAACATTAGGTTTAGTAAGGATGTGATGAATTGAACAAATGTTATTGGGCTTCTTTGCTGATTTCTGTGCCCCTTGCTGCAGATGTGGATATCCAAGGGTGAATATGACGAATCTGGTCCAGCTATTGTACACAGAAAATGCTTTTAGGTTGGGTGAACACATTGATGGTGAGTCTTCATCAGTCGGTATTGTATCAGATGTGAGTTCAGCTTGGTTGACTTATGAAGCTTTGTTTTATTGATTGAGAAAAAAGATCATGGTGTATGCTAGGGGTTTTGAGCTTGAAATATATATACCATAAGCCATCTCACTAGGTTTTAGAAGCCAATTATTATTGGCATTGAGTGGCTGGTATTGGTATTTTTATTAGTGGTCTTGTTTTATTTGGTCTAGTTATACTTTTCACTTAGCCAAAAAAGTTTTAGGTGCCTTGTCTTAGAAGAGAATGTTAAAGTTTTGTTCTCTTATTTTCTCCCTTTTGGGGTTTTTGAGTCATATATTTTGTTGTAAGAATAACTTTGTTTTCGATGTCTATTCGCTGAGAGCTTTCTTCCTGGTTTGCTTGTGAACTGGTATTCAAATGATTTTATTTAGTTAAAAGATGAATGCTTGAGAAAAGCTCTGCTCAAATCGTGAGTTAAATGTCTTTTCAATTTGCTGTTTCTGGCTTGATTTTTCAATTTTTTTCTGCATGATTGTTAGCACGACAGACACACTAGTCAGATGTTTGGGCACCCATATTTAGTATTGAACTAGTTCATGGAACGAGTTCAATTTGATTGGTTTTAATTACTTGATTCATCACCCACTCGGCCAAAGAACTCATGCTTGCACATTTGTGTGACCATGAGTTCGAGTCCCCCTATTGCAATATAAGAACTTGATTCCTTCCTTGAAATGTGAATCGAGTAGGTTTCGACGTGCCTCAAATATTATTGAGGGTAAAATAATAAATGAAGTAGACGTTGACGTCCCTCGAAAATGTGAGTCGAGCAAATGTCGACGTCGTCCCTCGAAGGGTAAAATAATATGTGTCAGTGGTCTAGTAAACGTCGATGTCGTCTCTCGAATATTAGTGAAGGTAAAATAATAAGTGGAGTAGACGTCGATGTCCCTAAAAAATGGGAGTCGAGTAGATGTCAACGTTGTCCCTCGAAGGGTAAAATAATGTGTAAGTGGTCGAGTAAATGTCGACTTAGAGGGTAAAATAATGTGGAGTAGATGTCGACATCCCTTGAAAATGTGAATCGAGTAGATGTTGACATCTCTAAAAGATTAGTGAGGATAAAATAATAAGCGGAGTAGACGTTGACGTCCTTCGAAAATGTGAGTCGAGTATATGTCGACCTCGTCCCTACAATATTAGTGACGGTAAAATAATAAGTAGAGTAGACGTTGACATCCCTCGAAAATGTGAGTTGAGTAGATGTTGATGTTTCTCGAACATTAGTGAAGGTAAAATAATAAGTGGAGTAGACATCGATATCTCTCGAATATTAGTAAGGATAAAATAATAGACATCCCTAGGTTAAAATAACATTCGACGACGTTGGTGTTTCTCAAATATTAGTGAGGGTAAAATAATAGGCATCCCTAAGGTAAAATAATATTAGTCAACGTCCTTGAATATTAGTGAGAATCTGTAAAATAATAAGTGGAGTAGACGTTGACGTCCCTCGAATAGGTAGAATAGTAAATGGAGTAGGCGTTGACGCCCCTTAAATATTAGTAAGGGTAAAATGATTGAAGTCCCTAGAGTAAAATAATATTCAAGGATCAAATATTATTAGTAAGATTAAAATAATAGACATCCTTAGAGTAAAATAATAGAGGATCGAATATTGGTGAGGGTAAAATAATAAGTGTAATAGATGTCGACGTTCCTTGAATAATAATAATGGTAAAATAATAGACATCTCTAGGGTAAAATAATATTCGAGGACGTTGACATCTGCGGATAAAATAACAGTTGTCCCTAGGGTAAAACAATCAGTTGTAGTCTAATTAATAGTTGTTATTGGACTCATCTTGGTGGATTGATGACTAATATGAGTGAAAAATTTACAGATTTTGCTTCTTTCAATATTCAAATACTGGATTGGACTGAAATCTTACGGAAAAACTACTCAATCTGTATTTTATTGAAATTGGACCGTATTGGGCAACATCAACACCCATAAATTCGCTATCACTATCTTTTATCTTTCTGGGCATTTGAACTGCCAAAGCTTAGTCTAATATTGCTTCATGTCGGGTCTATCAATCAATATTCCTCCTGCCATGGAGAATGAGACTCGTTGGATTTCTACTCTTAAAGGGTTTGACAGATAACTTGGTAACAATGCAAGACATCAAAATTACTCAATTGAGAAAAGAATACAAGTATAGATACAGTCTAATTAAACAAATTCTAAAACAATTACATGAGTACACTCTATGTTATTGCCACATCACCGTCAGTTTATGTGAATGAGCTTGTATATGTATTACTCTTAGTAGAATAAGTTTGATTAATGCACAAGAAGAATTTGTGGGGAAAATATGAAGATGAAACCAGAGGAGCTTTTAAATTTTTTTACGGGAATTATGCTCCTACCATTAAACTCGCACCAATATAATGTTAATGCTTTTGGTCAACATTTTTAGTGACATTATCAAGCTAGTGCGTAGGTGACATTTGGCAAATCAAAAGAAGCAATGAGTGATACACGAGTCTCTAATAACAATGGTATTATAACATAAGATTACAAAGGTCTAATATGTTTCCTTGCTTTTCAAAATGTACCATCAATTGTAATTTTGAAAAAGTATTAGAATATGCATGTGAAAAGGAATACGACTTTATGAGCATTTAGCAGTCAAGACGGGGCAAATCTAGAAAAACAACATGAAATGCTAAAACTAACCGTTTAAAATCTTAGGGAAATTTCTTGTTGGATCCATCAGCCAGAAGAGCCAAATCAAGATTTCACAAATAGTCTATGTACTATTTCAACTTAACAATTTAAGTAAACACCATCGATCAAAACAATATGGTAGCAATAGCTAATACGCATACTTGCATTGACATGCACCTCTTTGATTATGAAGATGTGATCAAATTCATGTGAGACGAGAAAAAATGAACTATGATGCAGAATCCTACAAATGCTTGGAAAAAATGTTGTAGCTTTTGATCACGGATCTAAGATTTTTAGAATTGTCCAAAGCCTAAATATATGGATACAGAGAGGCTTCTTGATGTCAGGCAACAGAGTATGCACCTTAATTAATTAAATTCATTTAATGTTAGTGCCAGCAGTGACATATAAAGACTTACCAATTTAAGGACTTGCATGTAACTTGTCTACGATCAGTAAGGTCTTTTGCCCTATTCCAACACAATGGTGATATTGAAGATAGACCATTCTTGGACGCAATATACTGATCAAAGCAAGAATACGCGTTTTTTCAAGATGCATATGCATATAAATCAGAGAGCTTTCATTAAAACTGGACGTATCATAGAGAAACTACCAATACTACAAAAGCTATGAAATAGGTGCATGTACATCAAAATTGTGGCATTTACTTAAGTGACAGATAGCAATTGGAAAAAAAAGAATAAGTAGAGTTAAATCTTCTCACATGGAACAAGTAACCTCCTTGCATTACATTTCATGTGAAGCACTGATTGCAGCAGAAGGACGAAACATTAACTTCTTCTTTACATAAGAAGAATTCCATTCCCCACCATCCTGTGCATAATAATCCATAGGATAATCACCATCTCCGTCACAATTTTTATCTTCATTTCCACATCCACCACATGATTTACTCTCCTCCCTCTCCCTCTCCCTCTCCCTCTCCTTGTCCCTTTCCCACCACCCAGGTATGACTCCAAGTGCAATTTCAGCCTCAAAAGGAGTCAAAAGTGGCTTTGTAAACGCATCTCCCCAATCAATGGACAATCTCGGACAAGCAATTTGAATCCAAGCATCCACACTGTCTTCAAACAACGCCACTCTTGCAGGACTGATCTCCGACATCATAATGACAACGTAATCAAACCCTTTCTTTTCCATTCTCTTCTGCAACCTTTCCAAAATTCTCGGATTCCCTTGCCTTCCCAATGTACCCAACACAATTCCCCAAGTCCTTGCCTCCTTCATTGCCTTTTCTATTGCTCGTTTTCTCGTCTCCCTCATCCCCTTATTATCATACTCCTCCAGAAACAGTTTCCCTAAATAGGGATCATATCTAAACGTTTTAATCCCTGGATTGGAAATCATAAACGCCTCTAAATGGAACCTCCCATCCGCAATAAAAACCAAATTGAAGTCCGATTCACGCGCTGGAATCTTCGGCGCTGTACAACCAAGTACTTCTCCAGCGGACAGCGGCTTCGACTGCGGAATCATAACCTTAAATCCTTGTTTTTCAAGTTCTGGCTTGGCGGCCCTGATTGCTGACGCGAATTGTATCGTACCTGCAAGTATCAGTTTCCCAGGATCACTATAGTTGACTTTGATAGTGTCAATCAGACGGTTGACGTCAATTTTGATCTCGACGAAGACGTAAAGGCAGGGTATTCTCGTAAAATCAACGGGGACTAAACAACTGTGGCCGTAGTGAATTAAAAGATCGGCGTTTAGAGCAGATGCGGAAAGGTCGTCGACGCAACACGCGCCGTAAGTGACGTCACCAAGGATGAAGCAGTAGGTGACGTCAGCGAAGGACGTGAAGATGTCGGAGAGAATGAGGGAGTACATGAGTAAGCCTTCGGGGAGTTGGAGGGCCACGCGCTTAGCTCGCGTGGAGCGGATGCGCCAGACGCATTTGTGGATTTCGAAGCTGTAGTTATGCGGGAGGAGGGCGATAGCGGAGTTGAGGGACGCGTTGTTGAGGATTGATTCTGGGATTTGGTTTTTAACGAAACGCTTCGGCTTGGGTCTCGTTCTGATCTCGAGTTTCTCTACGGAGTCCATCACCAAATGATATATCAGATAATCTCGAGTTCCTAGAGTTTAATTTTGATTTCTAGGGTTTTTTAAGCCAGGGGTTGGACACTGGTGCTGAGGTCTAATACTCAAAACTAGGGACTTCGTAATGGGTTAATATCATCACGCTCCATAATTTTTCAAGGTTTTCTAAAATAAATGAATAATAATGTCAGGATCAAGATTTGACCCGGTTAATAAATGAATTTATTCCTTTAATTCCTTTTAACTTAAATTTTACTTTTGAGTCCCTCTATATTGTTGGTCTAAAATTTCAGTATCAATAGTAGAATAAAAGTGAACTATTAGACGAGATCCAACGATTCATAGTAATTAATTAAAATTAAGTAAAATATCAAAATTTATTGGGTAAAAAGAATTTTACCAATTAAAGAAAATTAGATTGAGATATTTTACTAATTAAATAAGGTAGAGAGCCCAAAAAATATTTACTTTTTATGTGATACTATTCTAACAAATCATAACTCCTTTAATTTTCTCTATTCAAATATAGACAAAATAAATTATAATAATATACTGCAATATTATATTTGCATTAGAAATTAGAGGCATAAATTCGTTCACATATGTCAATTCATTGATCATTTTGTTCTAAATGCATTAATAGATTATTTTAAATTTCTTGATACATCACTCATGATTAATTTAGTATTCAGTTTTTAAATTACAATATCCAAAAATAAAATCTATTAACTATTCATATAGTTGACATTTAAAAATAAACATATGAGTAAAAATTGAAAAAAAATTAAGTAAAAAAAGAATTATATTTCAACTTATAAAATTATCTTCACCAGATTATTATTATTATTTTTTTCCAATGAACTTTTAAAAAATAATTAAACGAATAATTTTCTTTTAAAGATTAAAAAGATAAGGAAATTACTTAAATCTAAGGGTTCACAATAACCCCAATATCAATGCTATAAAAACATATATACATCATTAGAGAGAAATCCTTTTAATTTAATTTGGAAACTAACAATATATAGGAGCACAAGGATAATTTTATAATATATAATTTTAACTTTTCTTTTCATCTTTTATCTAATTCACTACAAATTTACCTTTTAAGTTACAAGTTTTATCAACTTGAATTTTACAATTATAAAAAGTAAATAAATAATTTTATTAAACTAATCTTAAATTAGTTAGTAAATCAAAGCTCAAACTTATATTTGGCTCATTTATTTAGTTAGTTCAGTGATTTCGACTCATTTATTAATCAAATCAATTTTTTTTTAATTCAACATATTTATTTTGAATTCAAATGTATTGAATAAAAGAATCATGACCACATTTATCATTTAAAAAAAAAAAGATCAATGCTATTTGAATTCTAAATAATATGGCATATGACATGTCATTTAATAATAAATAAAGACAGTTACCAAATTAATGATGAAATGATAAATTTGATTTTTTTAATTAATATATTAGAATGCTAAAGTGGTGGGGGTAGTCCTATATAGCTTTTTTTGCTATGTTTGAAGAAGCATTCTAATAGATCATAAGAAAGTTATTATGTCATGAAAAATGTTGTGTCAGAGCATTCAAGAAGAATGACGATAATGAGTATAGAAAGAAAAGATACCATAAAAAATTACAATAGACACCTAATAATGAGAGAAAAACTTATGTGGAACAATCTATTAATATGCTATGTGGCAGAATAGTGAATCTAACTCGCTAATTTTTTGATATATGATCTCACCTTAAAATTCATTACTCTAAGTACTAGTAGACTGTCCACCACCTTAATCGAAGTGATGGGATACTACACAATTTTTTTCTCACAAAAGAAATGTGGTTTATTTTCTCACATTAGTGAGAGGTGAGACTTTGTTTCTTAAAATAATTTTATTTTATTTAGGATTTAAAAAAATAAAATAAATGAAAGTGAAATTATCAAAATCTCCCAATGGTATTCATTAATTACAAGAAAAAAGAGACAATTTTAAAAAATCCATCACAAGCTATGCCTCAAGTCACCGCTCCCATATCTAATAGTATTTAAATGAATGTGGTTGGTAATGAGGATTTCTCGTTGCATTTTTGGTTGCTACAAATAGTGGGCATGCTTTGTTTTGTTCATTCTGGATTTTTTAGCGGTAGCATTTTGTTATTATATTTTACTTTTTTTTTTGCTGAACAATCAATTTGATGTTGACTATCTATGCTTATAATTAACATAGGAACTGTTCTTGAAAGTTGGGGTTAGGGAATGTGCAAATTCAGGTTTAGATCAATTTAATTGGGGTTTTGGGTAAATTAGTCTGGAAAAAAAAAGTCATCCAAACTTAATTTAGACTTATAATCCAATTTGATCCAATCTAAATATAATTGGATCGGATCCGATAAAGAATACAAGTTGAGTTCAGATCAGATTAGGTTAGGATTATATATCGATTAGGTCGAGTTTGGCTTAAAGTTTGATTTGGGTTAATTCAAGTCAAAGGTAATTTTGAGCTTTTTTTTTGTTTATTATCAATTTTTTTACAAATTATTGTGGGTAATAGATTATTGTTTTTCTGTAATTATCTCATTTTAGTCTGTTTTTCCAATTTTCAACAAAGAGAAAAAGTAACCTTCATGAAACTCAAAGAGTGTTATCATCACTAGCAACCTCCATGAAACTAACCTTAGTTGTAATAGGTGGAGAAAAACTTGTACCATAATGCCACTAGGAATACTCTTACCATACAAAGGTGGTGTGGAGTATAATGCATAATCTATATCATAACGATCATTTAACAAGTCATTCATTGTTGTGGTCATTTCTTCAATCTTTGAACTATCATTGGCAAAAATGATCTAAAAAATATGTTGAGCAAAGTGTATTTTAGCCCATGGATAAAAAATGGAGGCAACAATCAACATTTTGTTTATTTTTCCCATGGACTCCTAATATTTATCAAATTTATCCATCATATTAAAAGCCATAGAAATCATCTAAGGATCTTTACTTGTTTCCAATGCAGTAAATGAACTCTTAATTAAGCTAATGATATCATAACAAAGATTAGAAGTCACGCTCTAAAGGATAAAAAACAACATAGTGGAATTCCACGATTTGTTCGGCACCCTCCTAATCTTCAAGTCCAGGTAAGCCCACCCTTTGATTATTATTTTCTTCTTCGTGAAAGTATGGGTTATAAGGTTTATCTACTTCTACCGTCCTGCCAAATGTTGCTTGAAACTTCAATGTAGTCATCAACATAAAATAGGTGGAATTCCACCTAGTAGTATAAAGGTTAAGAGTAATATATGTTAACTTTTTAATTTTCTCACCTTGAGTTCTATTTGTTGGTTTTTTTTTCTTTTTGAAATTATTGACAATGGACTATAGTATAATCAATTGGATCAAATCTTATGAGTAATCAATATGAGTTCATATGTTGCCCCTCTTATGCGGGGAATGATAATCAGGACAATTTTCACAATGCATAGTAATCTTTGCTAGGATTATCAGGATAGGCCCGTTGATTTTACTAGTAAGCCGACATGAAAATATAAATTATTATTTAATTTTGTACATTTTCTATTCTTCTTTTGTTGCATAGTTTTGGTGTGATGATTTCCAATTATTTGCTTATGCTAATATTGATAACTGTCTTAAGGTAACAATGTTATATGTTTTTTTATGTATTCTTCAGAAGAAAAATTTAGATAAAAAAATTATTGTTCAAGCAGATTCTATCCAGTATCCATATGTCTTCTTTTGCCTAAAAAGGAAAGCTGTTCTAGCAATTGGCTAGAGAGTTTATATCTTTGTTTGTCACAATAGATAGAGTAGAAACAATATATTCTTATACAATATATCTTTGTTTTGGGCACCCTTTATTAATTGTGTAATTATATTAGCTTATTCAATATTTTGTTATGGTCATTGAGTCGATATTCCTTAAACTATATGCGGTTTTCAAAAGGTGGGATAGTGGATCTCACAAAAGTTTGGCCTATATTTTGCATATATGTGTATTGGCATTTTTGTAGAGTACATAATGTTTGTCACTGTTTCATAATTAATTTTTTTTATCATGGAAAATATTATTTTTATTATTTTATGTTAAGAAAATGATTATTTTGTACTTTGGGCGATCGGAACTTTTCTTTTAATTTGCTTTCATTTTTTTTTATCTGCATTCAAGGAGATAATTTGTTCCATAGACCTTAATCTTTAGATGGTTGGTGGATATTGTTAGACCAAAAGTTGTAGGTATCTCAAAATACTCCCTGGCCATTGGTGCAAACTTTACTGCAAATTCACAACAGTTTTTTCTTTCTTCTGCAAGAATTAAATCATTTGATGTGTGTTTAGGCAATAAGCATGTGTCGTAGTGGTAGACATTATTGCGTATCATTGCAACTTATGAGCTATATCATTTTATTTCTTTAAGCTGTTTTTGTCGCAGATGAATGTTTGGTTGATTTTTTTTTATAACAAATTAATAGTATAGGTGGATTTCAATTGCTTTTTTTTGTCTAATTAATCTCTGGCATTGTAATTCCTTTTGGCATCTAGGTCGCTGGGGATCTTGGAAAAATGGCAGCTGTTTAGAGGAACCTTAGCAAGTTTGGTATAAAAGAGTTTGTAAGAAATGTCCATTTATTAAATCCACGTTTTTTCTATATTTTTTTTATGATGTGATAAGAAACAACAAAAAGAAAGGAAATATTTATATGGACTAGAAGCCTCCAAAAACATGGAAATGAACCAATTCTGTGGGAGGTTTTGGCTGGTTGGATCCTTACTTTATTTATTTATTTATTCCTTACAACTGTCATAGTTTTGACTTAGAATTTGACGTTGATGCAGCCTGAGTTGAGAATTTTAGATTGAGTAAATGACTGTTTGTCTTGATTCTTATCTCCATAATACAATGTAGTCTACACAGGTACCATAGTAAGAAATAGATACCTATAACCCTTAAGAGTGAAGCTATCCTTGAGTAATTTAAACCTATGTACCACCAGTATGTAGAAGATAATCTACCATGAGAAGAAGGCTACCTTAAGGGGTAGAGTGAAAGCTCTTGATTATGAAAAAAAATCAAAAGAAAATACATGAAAATGCCTATGAAAAAAAAAATTAGAGATCAAGATGATAAAATTAGTTTGACCTACTCTTTTCTTTGTTCAAGGCAAAGGCTGTTGATATTGAAGATTTTGGGAATGGATTTTGATAGATTTGATTCACACACACACTATGAGAATCAAAAGAGAGATGGGATTGACTATTGAATTAAAGTTAGAACTTCGATAATATTTGAAATTTTCTTTGAGCTATATGACTTATGCAATCTTTGAGGCTAGTTTTATTTTAAATTCTTTTGTTCTTTTTTCGCTATTAAAAAAAATTACAATGATGTTTGTGGGTATCATCACTAAAGCCCTCACGAGACTATAACTCGTCCACTAGGGCCGCCTACGGGTTTAAAGGCTTGTTGCATACGCTAAATGCAATCTTGACTTCCTACGAAAGTGGACTAGTTTAGATTTCCTTTTCATTTTATTTTTGTTCTAGGTTTGCTCGAGGATGAGCAAAGGGTAAGTGTGGGGGAATTTGATAAGTGCATATTTTTCGTATATTTTGCTATTAATTTCTCCATCTCTTTCTTGTTTTGGTCTTAAAAATTCTAGTTATTTTAGTTAATTTTTAATTTAGTAAATTATATTTTTATTGTGTTAGTTTTTATCTTAGTTTTTTATTTTATTTTTTTATTTTAGATATATTATGGGATTAAAGAGAAATTAAATCGGAACATTTAAGAAGAAATCTGCTTGAAGGAATTACGAAAGGAAATAACTGAAGATTTTTTTTAAGCCAATTAATTAATTGATGCACATTTGGAAGCATATAGGATTTCATAGAGATTAATAAAGACTTTGGGAACAAGCATGCATAAAATGGAAACTTGTTTAATGTGCATGGATTTACTTGACCAATTTAAAAAGATTGCGTGCATTGGATTAAATTATGGAAATCAAATTGAAGAAAAAGGAAATTGGCAAAGTGGGCGGCATGTGCATGGCAATTAAAGGAAGCAAATATTTTGCATGGCTTTAAAAGTAATTAGAAATAGTACGAGTAGACATAGGAGCCCTGCATTTATTGTAAATGACCATAGTGAACAAAAACGAGGAAAAAGTAGAATGGTAATTAACTATAAAAGATTAAATGATAATACTTTAGACAATAGCTAATATTTTAGTTGTTCAGAAGGACATTTCAAGTGGTTAGTTATGCTGTTTGGACTTAAAAACGCCCCACAAGTATTTCAAGCTAGAATGAATAGAATATTAAAACCTTATGCAAAATTTTGTATAGTTTATATAGATGACATTTTAGTTTTTAGTCAGAATAAATTTATGCATATTACCCATTTACATAAAATTCTAGATTGTTTTAAAAATAATAATATAGTCATTTCTAAAAAGAAAATAGAATTGTTAAAACAAAAAATAGACCTTTTAGGATTAACAATAGACAGAGGAACAATAGAACTACAACCGCATATAGTCAGTAAAATATTAGAATTTCCAAATAAAATAGAAGACACAAAAGAATTGCAATTTTTTTTACGATTATTAAATTATAGTAGAAAATTTATACCAAATCTCAGTACATTAATAAGACCCTTATATAATAAATTAAGTAAAAATGGACAAAAATACTTTAATAGTGAAGATATAAAATTAATTCAAAAACTTAAACGAATAGTTAAAAATCTCAAACCCTTAGCATTACCAATAGACAGTTCCCATCAGGAATAAATTTAAGTTTTAAAAGCAAATTTCAGTTATTAGACAGCCAACAATGCATTTTAGATAATTTGTGGTGTGTTAATAACCCACAAGATAAACTAAAAGTAGCCAATGCACTCATGCATTATTTTAGACAAATTAATGAACATATAGACAGTAAACCTTTTGCATTTTTCGTATTAGTTAGAGGTAGACAACTAGGAATTTATAGTCAGTGGAAACAGGTAATTGATTTGATGATCAATTATCCATATGTTAAAGGTTTTTACACATTTCATGAAGCAATAGAATAAGGTAAAAGCTCGTTTAGTCCTTATATTTTGAAGTTAGTGTCCGTTTAGTCCCTATATTTTTAAAAATACCTAAACCATCCCTACCATCCTTTTAACTTATTTTTATAATATTGCCCTATTATAATAATTTTTTAGACATTATTAAAAAGAAAAAATAACCCTATTATAATAATTTTTTTAGACATTATTAAAAAGAAAAAAATAAATTACCAGTTTAACACAATATATATATATATATATATATATTAATTTTTGTGGAACACACTCTTGAGTTAAAATATTAATTTTTCTAAAAAAATTGATAATGTAATTTTTTACGATATTAATTTTTTAGACATACGTGAGCTACCACAAAAATTAATATATATATTTTTTGTTTTTATTTTATTTTTGAGTTTAATTTGATAATTTAATTTTTTTATTAATATCCAAAAAAAGAAACATTTATTGTAAAAATGTAATATTTGTAAAAGCAAGTTAAAAAATAATAAAAAAA
>NW_006262201.1:22669379-22675199 GCF_000493195.1 Citrus x clementina | reverse complement strand
TGGTGGCAGCTCGATCATACTTGCTTGGCATTGGTGGTCGTTGTTACTACAACCAAATTATCATGTTAGTCAGTTAATAAATCCTTTAAACAATGCATCAGCATCATCATCTAGACAGTTATATAATCCTTTAGACAGTGCATCATCATCATCATCATCATCATCTTCCATACAATTTTGTAATCATTGTGAAGTTATGGCACAGACCGGTGTCATATTACCAGCCTACCGTGTCATTTTTATTTGTGAAGGAGCCAAGAGGTACAAAAGAAGATTTTATCATGACAAGCCCAATTTCTTTGCAAAGGATTTATATCGACTAACTCATGAAATAACAGCCTTCTATGAATGGTTATATACTCATGACAGGATCATCGTACAAGCAGAGCACTACACAATCATAGCCCAAAAGCATCTTGTTCGTGAGGAGTTACTCATTCCTTCACTACAAATTAAAGTTGATAATCTACATAAACGTGAAGAGTATTTGGAGGCACTAGATGAAATAAATGACACGCCATTATTAGGACATGAATCAGAAGCTATGAGTCATCAGTCTTTGGATGAGGACATAGCTGAAGCAATTGAAGAAATGATGGACTGATAGGGGACACCACTAAAAACAAAGTAGTCAGAGTCAGTGTAAAGATAAAATAGACAAAGTTCACGTGGTTTTACAAATAACCTTTACTTGCTACTCAATAAAGGAAAAACTGTAAAAACACCTTTTTTATTTTGTCTTTTCTTACCGACAATGAGTCATCACTTAAAATAGTAGCCAGTTACTGTTTATAGATAGTGAGTCACTATAAAGGTACTAGTTAGCCAGTTTGTACTTTTTAAATTAATCATTGGCTTTTCGCCACATGTAAAGAGTCATTTTCTACTTTTGTCTTTTGTAATCAATGTCAATAATGGTCCAAAGTCTTAAGTCAATGTAAAGAGCATACATGTGAAAAATAGTGTATGCACGAACAAGCAAGCACTCAACTTGTACTCAAAATCAATATCAATAAAATTTTCTTTTCATAAACACTTTGCAATTTCTTTAGACAGCAACTAGCAAGCAAGCAAGTAAGTAGTTTTACTTTTTATTTTATTTAGCTTTCAGGTTTAGAAGTCTCGCCAAGTTAACAAAAGTATAAATTATATTTAAAGCATTAACAAAAGGCAGTCCTTGTTATCATTCAGAAGCAATGAGTTTTTAGAGGGAAAGTTTTTAACAAAAATAATAAGAACTTAATAAAAATTCCTGCTGATTTTCTGAAAGCTTCTTTTTAAACACGATCTCCATTGGCTTGTTTAGCCGTTGATGTGTTGAAAAGACGTTTTAGGGCATTGATAAGGAGTTGAAGGTGTTTTGAACTTGAAAGGCTAGTTTTTGGCAAAGCAGCTTCTGCAATTTTCATAAAACTTTTTTGGGAAATACTTTGTGTATAGGCAGGAAACCAGTGACGTATATTCTGATGGTCAACCCGAATGGGGACTAGATCAGTTTGCACTGCTGGTATAACAAGCCACTTACAAGTTTCCCCTGGACAGAACCCGGCATCTGTTTTCTCTTTCCTTCTCTTTGGTATCAGATCACCTCTTTTGTTCTTGTTTTAAATATTTTTTATACGAGTAGTTACAAGGTAGACTTCTTTTGTTATATGATATTTTTCCACGATTGCTAATTTTGACCAAACTCTTGATAGTTATTATAAAAATCCTTTTGCTGTACTAGAAAAAGATTCTGATAGTTGGATAGAAAATAACCCCTACGTAGAAATTTTAGAAAGCACTTTAGAAATTGTAGAAATAGAATTAAACAGAATAAATATTGAACAAGTATTTAATAGAAGAAAGGTTAGGCAATTTAAAGCTGACAGTAGATTACACATCTCCTTTACCACCTAGAATAGAAAGAAGAATAAATATTAAACATTACACATTTACAAATTTACCAGCATTTAATTTTAGAAGACATAATTTGCAATATTATAATATAAATAAACAGAATAGATTATTAGAAAAATATGAGACGTTAGCATTAAAAATTAGGAATAGATTAGAAGATTTAGTAAATTAGTTTATGAATTTTCAGCGATTAGACTATTTAGACTTACAAATTAGTCATCATAAAAAGCAAAAATTAAATTTGACAGAAAGAATAAAAGTTAGTTGTAACATCGAACACTTAGAAAACTAGTATAAACATATTCCAGACACTAGTAATAGTCAACAAAACTTCATAGTAGATTTATTAATTAATTCAGGACAACATTTAGAAGTCAACATAGAAAGGCTAAAAGAGTTAGTATTAGGACTAGGCAAATTCTTTGAGACAAGTAATATAAATACATTAAGAAGAAATCTAGATTATATCAAAGAATTATTAACAGAATTTAATAGTCAAGTTAAAAGATTCTTGAGCAAGAAAGAAATAGTAGAATTAATTCAATTATTAGACATAAAAACACCTAATCCAGTAGGATTAGAAATTAAACATATTGTAGAAAGTTTAAAATTAGAAATAGAAAACATTAAATTTACACAACGTGATTTACAAGTTCAACTAGACGCTATAAAAATAATTGTTAGTGAATGAGTTCAGAAAAAATAGTAATTGAATCGTTAGCAGAATTAAAAGGAGAAATTCCACACCTAAATCCAATAGGTTATAGCAGTAGAGAATTTAGTCAAGAAAGTAATAATATTCAACAAGCACAAGCTAACACAATAGTCAAATTATCAGTCAAAATCAATGTGCGTGGCGTTGTTACACCAGAGTGATGAGATCCTTGGCAAGCCAAGATATTTAAATCTCCTTTGGACCAGTAGTCCGCACACTTTGGTTTCCAGCCGATATACACTTATCCAGTTAATACCAAATCCGAAATTCATTTTTGAAAACAATTTTTTCACAATACCACCCGAAAACCTTCAAAGAGGGTGAACGTTGTGAGAAAACACTTTCATTTTAGAAAAATCGGTTTTGGAGGATAAACAGGACCTTTCTGATGCACGGGATCCTCAGGCTTGAGGCAAGTGCAGAGCATACTCAGTTTAGAAATTTTGAGGTGAGCGTACCATTATTAATTCAAATAATTTCTTCAATTCCTAGAAGAGAGAGAGAGGTTTAGGGAAACATGATGTATAAAACTTAAGCTTTTTTTATTTCAGATTGGCTCCCCTACAACTGAGACCAAAGGTGCCTTATATAGACGATCATTGAGAACAGGACCTCTCGAATGATCATATCACATAGCACACCTTTTTTGACAGCAAAACATGCCAATAAGGACTTTGACAAAAGGGAAAGCATACTTACAAGGACTTTAACAAAAGTAAAGCACACCGACAAGGATTTTAACAAAAGTAAAGCATACCGACAAGGACTTTAGCAAAAGTAAAGCATGCCGACAAGGACTTTAACAAAAGTAAAGCAAAAGACAAACGGGAGTCACATGGGTTGTGCTATCAAAACTCGTGCGACAAAGATAAGGCGTTGTCATGGAGTGGAGGGATAACGAGATGGTGACACGTCGCCTGTGTCTTTTTCATATTGGCGCTTGTGCCGACGCCTCTGCCTCTAGTCGAGATACGCCTCAGCTTGCTGATACTTTTCTTCATCAACTTCAGACATGTGCTGTGAGGTAGATGCAGCAGGAGAGTATGGGTTTGTGACAGTATAACGGGGAGTGTCAGTATGGAGAAGAGACTGAAAGTCTTCCCATGGCTCCTGAGCATCTTGGAATAAGACATTAGTATAGTCAGGACGTTGTTCCATGACAAGGATTCCGTGAGGACTTGAACTTGAACCTGGAGTACAGCCTTGTGTTTTTGGAATTATTTCAAGGGTGTGTGATGGTCCAATGGAGGTGTGGTGAATATCTGTGGCAGGTGGAGGAACATTGTTAAGTTCCATGAGATAGGCTTTGAGAACGGAGGTGACCGATGTATCATGGATGAAGGTATAAGGATGAGGGTAAGTTCTCCATTCATATGCCATGTCCTGTGTCCAGTAGTCCCGTGTTTCTGGACGCTGAAAATAAGGCCTGTGAACAATGAAGGCTGTAGTCCACATGTTAGCTTCTTGTGCTGACATTTTGTCTAATCCATGAAAGGTAGACAAATGTTGGAGTTGCTGGCGCCACCAAGTGAGGGGGGAATACCATTCAAAGAGAGTCCAGAGAAGATCTGGTGAGAACTCTGGAGTGGTAAGGTGAGTTAGGACTGGTTTGATGGGAAAAATTAGCTTTGTAGCATACAAGGTGGTGAGACACCACATATACCAAAGCTCATCTTCAGAGATGGACAAAGAGGACAAAGTGAGGCCTGTGAGAAACAGGTGCTTCATGCAAAGATTAGGAAAGCGGTAAGGTTTTTTGGTCTGAACATTAAAGAAAAACCTGTAAAGGAATTTCTTTGCAAACTCTTGAAGTTGGTAAGCTGATTGGAAAGAGATGTTCATGGGGAAATTTCTTTGGTTGAGAGCTTTGAAAGGAAGTTGGCGATTCATGGCTATAACTGGAATGGTTTGAATTAAGGAAATGAGTGCGGGTTTATTTATAGCTGGACGGGTGAGGAAGTTTGGAATGAGGTTTTGGTTGCCTTTTATGTGTTGAACAGTGAAATCATACTTAGCAAACCAGGTTTTGAGGCTGAGTAATTGCTTGTCAGGTAGCAATTTGTTCTTGAAGTCAAAGATGCGGGGAAAAGAAGAGTTATCCATGTTGATGAGGAATTTGTGGCTGATGAGATGGAATTCAAATTTCTTAATTCCATATTTGACTGCCAAAATCTCTTTGTAGATCACATGGTAGTTCTTTTCAGAGTCTTTGAATTGTCCGCTTGCATGTGCACAGAAATGACGCATGCCATTGATGTCTTCAAGGAGAATGGCACTCCAATAATCATCGCTGGCATCAATCTGGAGGATGCGTTGTCCACTTGTGGGAATTCGGAGTGGAGGAGGTGATTGTGCTATCACCTTTAGCTGCTTGACAGCTTCTGTCTGAGCAGGGCCCTATGGAGGGCACTGTTTCTTGAGCATGCGTGACAGCTGGCTGGTGTGGATTGCAACTTTTGGGATAAAATCACAGACATAATTAACAATCTCGAGGAATTGTTGTATCTGATTGAGATGTGTGTCCGGAAACTTGAGTAATTCGATTGCAATATGGGGACCAGGCTGATACTGGCCGTCTTTAATCACCATGCTAAGAAAGTCAATTGATTCTTTTCCTATGCTACTTTTCTTTTCGGAAAGCATGATGCCATGTGCCTGCACAATGTGAAAGAAATCCAAAAGGAGCTTCTAGTGGCTCTCATGGTTAGAAGAAAATAACAAGATATCATCAATGTAGACCAATGCATGATGGAGAATAGGACTAAAGATTTTGGTCATGGCTTTTTGAAATAAGGAGGGAGCGACTTTGAGACCAAAAGGCATAACCGTCCATTGGTAATGGGCATCAGGGATGCAGAAGGCAGTTTTGTGACGGTCAACTGGTGAAATACGAAGTTGCCAAAAACCAGCTTTTAAATCAAACTTAGAGAAGATACGAGCCCCTTGAAGATGGACAAACAGGGTCTGGATTTTTGGAAGGGGAAATTTATCATCTTTAAGAAAAGAATTGAGTGGCTGGTAATAAAATTACTAATCTCTTTTTTCCACGAACTAATTTCAGATCGTTTTTCAACATAAAAGGCTTGACAAGCCCAATCTGAATCAGTAGACTCAATAAGACCTTGTTGGGAGTACTGAGAGCATTCTTGCTTGGCAAGTAGAGTCTGAAGGAGACTAACCCCGGGTGTGAGGCTTTTGTGGGGTTT
>NW_006262201.1:22592044-22669239 GCF_000493195.1 Citrus x clementina | reverse complement strand
TTCAGAAAGGGCATACAGACGGAGAGTGTCTGTATAGGGCAAGAACATTTGTTTGTAGTGAACTCCAGAACTGGTAAGGAAAAGGTTTTTAACCAAATGAAGAATGTCAAAACCGATGAGTAAATCTTTATCTGGAAGTTTGGAGGCTACAATCTTTTTCCAAATTATACAATTCGGAAAGAATTGAATACCAATGGGTTTTTTGGTAATCAAAGTTGTTTCAAAGGTCTCCCCATTAACTGTTCGGAAAACTTTAGAATGAGGTTCCCAACTGTCTGATGGAAGAACAGAAGGATCAATCATACTGGTATCCGCACCAGTGTCAAGAAACCCAATAACAGGAATAGGTTTATGGAATTTGGAAGGAAGGATGGACATCTTGAGAGAAGGCCTTGGAATTGTGGTATCAGAGCCACACTTCATGTTGAGGTGGTATCATTAGTAATTTGAATAATCTTATTTGATCTCCTAGAAGAAGATTCATCAACCATGGAAACAAACACATCTTCAACTTCTACATCCTCTTCATCTCATATTTCTCTTTCTTCTACTCTTTCTCTTCCCAAATCATGCTCTAAACACATAAACTCCAAAATTGAGAATCTTGTTGAATATTCTTATATTCCAGAATCTGCTCAAATCAATGAGTCCCAGTTTCCCATCATGAGTCCTTACAATCTCTACAAACAGAAAACTTCTTTCACTAGAAGTATTCGGACCCTCATCTCCACTAAAAGACCACTCCCAAAAGAGTATATCCAGTCTTCTAGACTGGACCAGTGTGCTCTACAAGCCTCACAGAGTGAACAATATGTCACTATGGAAATACCTTCAGATCTCGTTGCCAACTGGAAACGAGAAGGCTACACACACCTCCATCTTGGTGGTGTACGATTAATTCTCACTCTTTATGGTCGAAAAGGCTTACCTGTTACAGCTAGAATTGCTCTCCTAGATACCAGGTTCAAGGAGTACCAACACGCTGTTGTAGGCACCGTTCTGACAACCCTTCATGCTGGCAGTGTCTTATTAACCTTTTACCCCAATTTCAACCTCTCTCTTGAGGATCCCAACCTTCCAACAACCCTTAAAGTCCAGATCCAGCTCCAAGGAGCAGAACAAACACCCACATCAAAGATTGCAACCCTCCATCATCAAATAGTCTATCGATTACAGAATCATGCCCTCGATCTTCCTACACCATACACAACTTCTGATGCCTTGATGATCTTGGCAGACACAGACATAATTCCAACCATTATCCAAATCCCCAAACAAATCCAAAAACAAGACTCGCTCAAGCTCATGCCTCTTGAATGGCTAACCAACTATGAGCATTTCCACCAAAATTCAGAACCAGTACAAACCACAGAAGCCACGTTTGACAGACGACCAAATGGTCAAATCAAACTGTCTTTTCAAACTCCTGACACCGAGCCTGTTTCAAACAGTCCACAACTTTCCTATACTGCTATGATCACAGCAGTTCAAACTGGTCAAGAAAAGAAACTTCCTATTCATGGTTTTTCCTCCGAAGGGTCATTTTCTATGGGATGTTCCTGAAGCCCATATGTGCAATCTGGATTGTCCTTGCCTGGATGATACGGATATTGACGAAGAATTGGAAATTATGCGGAGAAAGAAAAAGAAAAAGAAAAAATCTTCTTATCTACCATCCTCTTGCAAATCTCTTCCTCCACATCCTCCACCAGATCCCAAACCTCCTGTCCATCCAATCAAATCTTGCCTTATGTTTTCAAGTCACTCCTATGAAGAATCCTTTCCTCCACTTGAAAAACAGACAGATACACAAACCCGTGTCACCTCAAAACCTTTTGTCCAATCTCCAATTACAGCCTCTGGGCAACCTAAAGAACCAAAATAGTATGAAGCTGTTTTGAATTGGCAAACCAAAAATGACAATGCTCAAAATCATACTCTCCAACAACTCGGTAAGAAAATTGACCGTGTTGCCACTCAAGTCTCCCAGACTGAAACTAAAGTTGATTCGATCAGCAGTCGTTTAGATCAGATGTATATACATCTCCAAGACCGGATCTCTGAGCTAGATGCCGATCTCAGACGGATGATCAACAATCATATATGGGGTCCAGAGTTTAACAAAAAAGAAGCTGAAATCAGAAAACTCAAAGGTGAATTGTCCAGGATTGATACTGAAAAGACTCGACCTTCCCTTTTTACTCAATCACAACCTACACCCGTATCTCCTCCATTTTTTGACACTTACTCACCTTTCTACACACCATCCCGGCCTCAACAACCTGTTTATAATCAGTTTTTTGGTTTCTCCCACCTTTAACCGACTCCTCAACCATCTTCACCCAAAAAGGCACGATCTAAAGTTAAAATCTCTGAACCACGTCCCAAGGCCACTTCCTCTTCCTCTACATCTACAATCCCTCCAGAAGAATCACCACAAGACGGTCCCGAGCCTCTTAAAAAAGATAAAGGCCCAATGGATCAGTATCATTATCATACTGTCCAGACCCAATCTTCAGATTCCTCCGACTCTTCTGAGCTTGAAACACACAATTCATGTTCGTCCTCCTCTTATGACTCATCAAATGCCTCCACTGACTCCGACTCTGAATATGCTGACATTACAGGCATATTAATGGCCACTGAAACTGCAGATCCAAGTGCTTCTACTTCAACACCCATTGTTGATGACAATCCTTCTGACCAAGCATCTCAAACAGAACCCATACCACCACCAGTTCATGAACACTCAACAAAACCATCTTCAGCATCTTGGTTTACATTTGATGACATTCCCCGTCACAAATGGGCCGCTAGACTTCAAGAATTTGCTGCTTGGATTGATCTCCAAGGTACCAAGCCTAATGCTCAACCTCAAGCCGTTCTTCGTGAATTCATGGCCCGCTCCACGGGTTCTTTACGAGACTGGCTAGAAAGCTTAGGAGAATATAGACAGCTCCAATTCATGGAATCTCCGATTGGTACAACCCTCAATCTTATTCATGAGCAATTCATTGGTGAAAAAATTACTTCCATGAAGCAGACATAAAAGAATACCATCAGATGAAATGTTGTTCTCTTAAAAGACATCTTCTGGATGCTCATTACAAAAGAATGAGTATTCTATTCTACAAGCTAAATGGGTTCAATGAGCCATCTCTTAAACATGTCTTCATTGCCTCTCTTCCCCCTGAGTTACAACCCGATCTTCAAAGAAAACTCACAGCCACAAATCTAAGCATAGCTGATATCTCTCTGGGAAAGATTTTTCAAATGGCCATGCTATCTCTTGATAAGATCTATGAACAAAAAGAATTCTTCAAAGATCTCATGGAAGACAAGAAACCCTTCTCTGAAGCTTGTAAAAAACCTTATCTCAAAATCGAGTGTAAGGATGAAAAGAAATGTGTTTGTCCAACCACAAAGAAACGACATTTCCGAAAACACTTCCACAGAAAGTCATCCTCCAAAAAACCTTTTCGGTATTTCAAAAAGAAAGATGTTTCTCAGTACCAGAAGAAAAAATCCAACCGTTGTTTTATTTGCAAGAAACGCGGTCACTTTGCCTGCAATTGTCCACACAAACCAGCCAAAGCTGTTCGTCTTATACAACATCTTCAACATTCTTCTTTGCTATCTGAGAATGACGATGTCGAATCAAATTTTTCAGAACAGTCAACCCAAGATGATCATACTGCCTTTCTAATTGCAAAATCTTCAGATTCTGAAGATATTTCCATCATCTCTACAGTTCAAACTGCTCTGATACCAGTGGGTAGTTGTACGTGGCGTTGTTATACCAGAGTGATGAGATCCTTGGCAAGCCAAGATATTTAAATCTCCTTTGGACCAGTAGTCCGCACACCTTGGTTTCCAGCCGATATACACTTATCCAGTTAATACCAAATCCGAAATTCATTCTTGAAAATAATTTTTTCACGATACCACCCGAAAACCTTCAAAGAGGGTGAACGTTGTGAGAAAACACTTTCATTTTAGAAAAATCAGTTTTGGAGTATAAACAGGACCTTTCTGATGCACAGGATCCTCAGGCTTGAGGCAAGTGCAGAGCATACTCAGTTTAGAAATTTTGAGGTGAGCGTATCATTTAATTCGAATAATTTCTTCGATTCCTAGAAGAGAGAGAGAGGTTTAGGGAAACATGATGTATAAAACTTAAGCTTTTATTTTTCAGATTGGCTCCCCTAACAACTGAGACCAAGGGTGCCTTTTATAGAGGATCATTGAGAACAGGATCTCTCGAATGATCATATCACATGGCACACCTTTTTTGAAAGCAAAGCACGCCGATTAGGACTTTTACAAAAGTAAAGCAAACCGACAAGGACTTTAGCAAAAGTAAAGCATACAGACAAAGACTTTAACAAAAGTAGCATGTGGATAAGGACTTTAACAAAAGACAAACGGGAGTCACATGGGTGATTGCATCAAAAGCTGTGTGAGAGTGATAACGTGTCATCATGGAGTGGATGGATAGCGGGATGGTGACACGTCTCCTGTGTCTTTTTCATATTGTCGCTTGTGCCGATGCCTCTGTCTCTGGTCGAGATACGCCTCAGCTTGCTGATACTTTTCTTCATCAACTTCAGACATGTGCTGTGAGGTAGATGCAGCAGGAGAGTCTGGGTTGGCGACAGTATAATGGGGAGTGTCAGTATGGAGAAGGGACTGAAAGTCTTCCCATGGGTCCTGAGCATCTTGGAATAAGACATTAGTATAGTCAGGACGTTGTTCCATGACAAGGATTCCGTGAGGACTTGAACTTGAACCTGGAGTACAGCCTTGTGTTTTTGGAATTATTTCAAGGGTGTGTGATGGTCCAATGGAGGTGTGGTGAATATCTGTGGCAGGTGGAGGAACATTGTTAAGTTCCATGAGATAGGCTTTGAGAACGGAGGTGACCGATGTATCATGGATGAAGGTATAAGGATGAGGGTAAGTTCTCCATTCATATGCCATGTCCTGTGTCCAGTAGTCCCGTGTTTCTGGATGCTGGAAATAAGGTCTGTGGACGATGAAGGCTGTAGTCCACATGTTAGCTTCTTGTTCCAGCATGTTGTCTAACCCATGAAAGGTACACAAATGTTGGAGTTGCTTGCGCCACCAAGTGAGTGGGGAATACCATTCAAAGAGAGTCCATAGTAGGTCTGGTGAGAACTCTGGGGTGGTAAGGTGAGTCAGGACTGGTTTGATGGGAAAAACTAGCTTTGTAGCATACAAGGTGGTGAGACACCACATGTACCAACTAGCTCATCTTCAGAGATGGACAGAGAGGACAGAGTGAGGCCTGTGACTTCAAGAAATTTGAATTCAATCTCATCAGCCACAAATTCCTCATCAACATGGATAACTCTTCTTTTCCCCGCATCTTTGACTTCAAGAACAAATTGCTACCTGACAAGCAATTACTCAGCCTCAAAACCTGGTTTGCTAAGTATGATTTCACTGTTCAACAAATAAAAGGCAACCAAAACCTCATTCCAGACTTCCTCACCCGTCCAGCTATAAATAAACCCGCACTCATTTTCTCAATTCAAACCATTCCAGTTATAGCCATGAATCGCCAACTTCCTTTCAAAGCTCTCAACCAAAGAAATTTCCCCATGAACATCTCTTTCCAATCAGCTTACCAACTTCAGGATTTTGCAAAGAAATTCCTTTACAGATTTTTCTTTAATGTTCAGACCAAAAAACCTGACCGCTTTCCTAATCTTTGCATGGAGCACCTGTTTCTCACAGGCCTCACTTTGTCCTCTCTGTCCAGTCCTGACTCACCTTACCACTCCAGAGTTCTCACCAGACCTTCTCTGGACTCTCTTTGAATGGTATTCCCCCCTCACTTGGTGGCGCCAGCAACTCCAACATTTGTCTCCTTTCATGGATTAGACAAAATGTCAGCACAAGAAGCTAACATGTGGACTACAACCTTCATTGTTCACATGCCTTATTTTCAGCATCCAGAAACACGGGACTACTGGACACAGGACATGGCATATGAATGGAGAACTTACCCTCATCCTTATACCTTCATCCATGATACATCGGTCACCTCCGTTCTCAAAGCCTATCTCATGGAACTTAACAATGTTCCTCCACCTGCCACAGATATTCACCACACCTCCATTGGACCATCACACACCCTTGAAATAATTCCAAAAACACAAGGCTGTACTCCAGGTTCAAGTTCAAGTCCTCACGGAATCCTTGTCATGGAACAACGTCCTGACTATACTAATGTCTTATTCCAAGATGCTCAGGACCCATGGGAAGACTTTCAGTCCCTTCTCCATACTGACACTCCCCGTTATACTGTCACAAACCCAGACTCTCCTGCTCCATCTACCTCACAGCACATGTCTGAAGTTGATGAAGAAAAGTATCAGCAAGTTGAGGCGTATCTCGACCAAAGGCAGAGGCGTCGGCACAAGCGCCAATATGAAAAAGACACAGGCGACGTGTCACCATCTCGTTATCCCTTCACTCCATGACAACGCCTTATCTTTGTCGCGCGAGTTTTGATAGCACAACCCATGTGACTCCCGTTTGTCTTTTGCTTTAGTTTTGTTAAAGTCCTTGTCGGCATGCTTTACTTTTGTTAAAGTCCTTGTCGGCATGCTTTACTTTTGCTAAAGTCCTTGTCGGTATGCTTTACTTTTGTTAAAATCCTTGTCGGTGTGCTTTACTTTTGTTAAAGTCCTTGTAAGTATGCTTTCCCTTTTGTCAAAGTCCTTATCGGCATGTTTTGCTGTCAAAAAAGGTGTGCTATGTGATATGATCATTCGAGAGGTCCTTTTCTCAATGATCGTCTATGTAAGGCACCTTTGGTCTCAGTTGTAGGAGAGCCAATCTGAAATAAAAAAGCTTAAGTTTTATGCATCATGTTTCCCTAAACCTCCCTCTCTCTTCTAGGAATCGAAGAAATTATTTGAATTAATAATGGTACGCTCACCTCAAAATTTCTAAACTGAGTATGCTCTGCACTTGCCTCAAGCCTGAGGATCTCGTGCATCAGAAAGGTCCTGTTTATCCTCCAAAACTGATTTTTCTAAAATGAAAGTGTTTTCTCACAACGTTCACCCTCTTTGAAGGCTTTCGGGTGGTATCGTGAAAAAATTGTTTTCAAAAATGAATTTCGGATTTGGTATTAACTGGATAAGTGTATATCGGCTGGAAACCAAAGTGTGCGGACTACTGGTCCAAAGGAGATTTAAATATCTTGGCTTGCCAAGGATCTCATCACTCTGGTGTAACAACGCCACGTACATTGATTTTGACTGATAATTTGACTATTGTGTTAGCTTGTGCTTGTTGAATATTATTACTTTCTTGACTAAATTCTCTACTGCTATAACCTACTGGATTTAGGTGTGGAATTTCTCCTTTTAATTCTGCTAACGATTCAATTACTATTTTTTCTGAACTCATTCACTAACAATTATTTTTATAAAGTCTAGTTGAACTTGTAAATCACGTTGTGTAAATTTAATGTTTTCTATTTCTAATTTTAAACTTTCTACAATATGTTTAATTTCTGATCCTATGGGATTAGGTGTTTTTATGTCTAATAATTGAATTAATTCTACTATTTCTTTCTTGCTCAGGAATCTTTTAACTTGACTATTAAATTCTGTTAATAATTCTTTGATATAATCTAGATTTCTTCTTAATGTATTTATATTACTTGTCTCAAAGAATTTGCCTAGTCCTAATACTAACTCTTTTAGCCTTTCTATGTTGACTTCTAAATGTTGTCCTGAATTAATTAATAAATCTACTATGAAGTTTTGTTGACTATTACTAGTGTCTGGAATATGTTTATACTAGTTTTCTAAGTGTTCGATGTTACAACTAACTTTTATTCTTTCTGTCAAATTTAATTTTTGCTTTTTATAATGACTAATTTGTAAGTCTAAATAGTCTAATTGCTGAAAATTCATAAACTAATTTACTAAATCTTCTAATCTATTCCTAATTTTTAATGCTAACGTCTCATATTTTTCTAATAATCTATTCTGTTTATTTATATTATAATATTGCAAATTATGTCTTCTAAAATTAAATGCTGGTAAATTTGTAAATGCGTAATGTTTAGTATTTATTCTTCTTTCTATTTCAGGTGGTAAAGGAGATGTGTAATCAATCTACTGGGAGCTTTAAATTGCCTAACCTTTCTTCTATTAAAGTGTCTAAAAATACTTATTCAATATTTATTCTGTTTACTTCTATTTCTGCAATCTCTAAAGCGCTTTCTAAAATTTCTACGTAGGGGTTATTTTCTATCCAACTATCAGAATCTTTTTCTAGTACAGCAAAAGGATTTTTGTAATAACTATCAAGAGTTTGGTCAAAATTAGCAATCGTGGAAAAATATCATATAACAAATGAAGTCTGCCTTGTAACTACTTGTATAAAAAATAATTAAAACAAGAACAGAAGAGGTGCTCTGATACCAAAGCGAAGGAAAGAGAAAACAGATGCTGGGTTCTGTTCAAGGGAAACTTGTATGTGGCTTGTTATATCAGCAGTGCAAACTGATCTAGTCCCCATTCGGGTTTACCATCAAAACATACGTCGCTGGTTTCCCACCTATATATAGAGTATTTCCCAAAAACGTTTTATGAAAATTGCGGAAGCTACTTTGCCAAAAACTGGCCTTTCAAAATTCATTTAATTGCTTCTAAAAGCATGCAGGTTCAAAATACCTTCAACTCCTGATCAATGCCCTAAAATGTCTTTTCAACACATCAATAACTAAACGGGCCAACGTTAACTGTGTTTAAAAAGAAGCTTTCAGAAAATCAGTAGAAATTTTTACTAAGTTCTTATTATTTTTGTCAAAAAAAAAACCTTAATTTTCATTAAAAACTTTCCTTCTAAAAACTCATTGCTCTTGAATAATAACAAGGACGACCTTTTGTTAATGCTTTAAATATAATTTATACTTTCGTTAACTTGGTGAGACTTCTAAACCCGAAAGCTAAATAAAAATAAAAAGTAAAACTACTTACTTGCTTGCTGGTTACTGTCTAAAGAAATTGCAAAGTGCTTATGAAAAGAAAATTTCATTGATATTGATTTTGAGTACAAGTTGAGTGCTTGCTTGTTCGTGCAAGTTGAGTGCTTTCGGTTCTGATACCATAGAAGGCGCAGTAAAACTTAAAACGTTTTCTTTAAGGTCATATAACCCAAAACAGACTTTCCTTAGTCTTAAAACAGGGCACCAAACCATTTAAGAAATCATCCTAAGTTTTCTGATGCACAGGATCCTTACGGGAAGGCAAGTGCAGAGCATACTTCCTTAAGGTTTCAAAATGAACAAATTGAATTCTTTATTCTTTTCTTTTTCTAGATTTTCATTTACAGAGAGAGAGAAGAGAGTTTAGAAATTCATGGAGTTTTTTGGAAACACACGAGAGTTTATTTCAAAGCTTCTTATCTTACAAGGGAGGGGAGAATTCTTTATATAGGAGAATTCTCGGGAAGATAGGACAGGACCCCTATCTTTTACAAAAGCAAAAGTAAAAGACACATCATGACACGACTTTAATTATTACAAAGTGACAAAGTGGGCTTTAATAATTAAAGCATGACTTTGACAAAAGTAAAGCTTAAGGAGGTGTTTAATCTGGTGAAGGATGTCAAAACCTAACAAGATATCCTTATTAGGAAGGATTGAACCGATAACCTTGGTCCAAATGACACAATTGGGGAAGATTTGAATACCAATGGGTTTTTTGCTAATCAAAGAGGTGGTGAATAGTTTGCCATTGACAGCTTTAAAATATTTTTCATATTCTGTCCAATATTCCGATGGAAGAATATGTGGGTTTAACATGCTGCGTTGGGCGCCGGTGTCGATGAGACCAATTATTGGAATGAGCCTTTGGAACTTGGAGGGCAAGATCTGGAGTTTGATGGATGCTATAGGGACAGTAGTGTCAAGGGACAGTAACTGTTGGTGGAAAATGACTTGGGACCGATCACTGTCTGAATCATCAGAGGAATTTTGCAGTGCGAACACAGTTTCATCAGTGGGTTCATCTTGTTCAGAGAAATAGAATTCTAGTTCATCCTTCTCGGGAGAGTAGTCTATAGTGGCTTGAAGATGCTTAACTAGCCGAATAGATTTTTCCCTTTTGTTGGGACAATCTTTGGCAAAATGACCTTTTCTTTTGCAGATGAAACATCTGCTTGATTTTCTCCATTTAAAGTCTCTGGAAGAAGATGACGATGACTTCTTTCTGAAGAATCTGTAAGGCTTTCGGGATCTGCGAGGTATGGATGAAAATTCTGGATTTTTGAATTTCCGAAAATGCCTTTTCTTCTTAGAACTGCAATCACAATCCTTTTTCTTCTGACATTTGATTTGCAAGTAAGGCTTTTTGCAAGCACTCCGGAATGGTTCTTTATCTTTCAACAGTTCTTTGAAAAACTGTTTTTGTTCGCAAAGTTTGCCAAGATAAGTTTTGGCAAGTTGGAAGATTTTGCCAAGAGAGATGTTGTCAAGGGCAAGATTGGATGCGGTGAGTTGTCTCTGTATGTCTGGTTGGAGTTCATCTAGGAGGGAAGCTAGAAAGACATGCTTTAATGTCGGCTCATTGAATCCATTAAGCTTATAGAACAGCAGGGACATTCGTTTATAATGGAAGTCAAGATCCTTAGCATTGAGTGAACAACATTTCATATTGAGATAGTCTCGGCGTTCAGCTTCAAAAACTGCAGAAGGGTCTCCAAGGAATTGATCATGGATAATCGCAAGGGCACTTGAGACCTCTGGTAATTGAACAAACTGTAACTGTCGGTAGTGGCCTAAAGAATCAAACCAATCTCTTAGAGCACCCGTAAAACGAGTAGCAAATTCTCTAAGGACGGATTCAGTTGTGGCTCCTGGCCTTAGCATTTGGAGGTCAATCCAGGCAGACATTTCATTAAATTGGTCACGCCATTTATGAGATGGAAGATCATTAAATGTGAACCATGGACCATTTGATGATTTTTGGCTTGTGGAACCGGTCTGGGCTTGAGTTGGAGGGGGTTGGTTTGTGGCAGAAGATTCAGGCATTTCTTCCTCAACTTCTGAGGGAATATCAACATAGGGTTCTGTATGAGAGATTTGGCCTTGGGCAGGTTGATCAGGTTGAGCCATCAAGATTCTTGTGATATTAGCATAGGACTTTTCAGAGTCACTGGTGGATGCTGAAGATTCTGTGTTAGGTTCGGTATGGCTATCAGAAACAGCTAGATTGGAATCAGAAGTTTGGTCATCTGTAGTAAGTGAATGGTCGGCTGTGTAGGCACTAAACTGGTGCATGGGTTCTTTATCCTTGGATTGAGGAGGAGGTTGGGATAAAGGAGGTGGTGGAGGTGCTGGTGGTGATGCTGGTGTATAACCAGGGGATTGTTGGCCAGGGATGGAAATGGATGAATGATGAATTGTGACGGGTCGCGGTTGTGGTTTAGGCTTTGGTTTAGGTTTAGGTGGTGGTGGCAATGGATTGTCTCGGAAAAGAGTATGAGTCATGCCAAATAACATGGAGGGATTATACTGCTTGATGGGGGAAAGCATAGAGGCAAATGGATGATAAGTTGGGCCGATGGAAAGGAGAGGGGGTGATGTGTTAAAAAGGGAAGGTCTTTGTTTGTCAGATTCAATCTGAGCAAGCTCAGCTTTTAAGCGTCTGATTTCCCTTTCTTTTTGGCATACTCGTCCCTGAACTTTTGTTTTCTAAAACTCAGTTTTTCATGACCAAAATGGTATGATTTAATTCTTTGTTCTCCTTTGATTTCTAGTGCTTCAGGAGTAAAGAGAGATTTTCTTATTCATGGCTTCCACTTCATCTTCAACTTCTTCCAATCCTGTTACTCTTTCTTCTACCCTTTCTTTGCCCAAATCTTGCACTTCTCATACCACCAATAAGATTGAAAACCTTGTAGAATATTCCTACATCCCTGAATCAGCCCAAATCAGTGAGTCCTCCTACCCTCTCATCAGCCCTTACCAGTTATATAAACGCCCCAGTTCCTTTACCCGTAGTATTCGTACCCTGATCTCTACCAGACGGCCACACCCTAAAGAATATATCCAGTCATCTCGCCTAGACCAATGTGCTCTCCAAGCAACCTCTGCTGAGCAATATGTCACTTTGGAAATACCCTCCTAATTGCTTTCTAATTGGAAAAGAGAAGGTTATACCCATCTCCATCTTGGAGGCATCCGATTAATCCTTACCCTTCATGGGAGAAAAGGGTTACCGGTCATGGCTCGCATTGCTATGCTTGATACCCGGTTTAAACGATACCAAGATGCTGTTATAGGCACTCTCCTTACAACCCTCCATGCAGGAAGTGTTTTACTCACTTTCTATCCAAACTTCAACCTTTCTCTTCAAGATCCCAACTTGCCCACAACCTTGAAAGTTCAAGTTCAAATTCAAGGTGCAGAACAAATTTCCTTTGCCAAAATTACCACTCTCTATCATCAACTGGTCTATAGGCTTCAAAATCATGCCTTAGATCTACCCACTCCAGAACACCACTCTGACACCCTCATGGTGTTAGCAGAATCTGACCAAATTCCCACAATCATCCAGATCCCATGACAAATCCCCCGTCATGAGCTCATCAAACTTATGCCTCTTGAATGGATCTCCAACTATGAACAGTTCCATAACAATACCGCTCTAATTCAGATATCTGAAAGCATGTTTGAAAGACGACAAGATGGCACAGTCAGAATGACTTTTAAACCACCTCCAAGTGCTCCACAAGAGCCTCATCGGCTCTCCATTACATATTCTTCAATGATCACAGCTGTTCAGACAGCCCAGGAAGATCTGCCCATTACAAGGTTCAATTCTGACGGCTACCATGTTTATCCAGCCAAGCAAAATGGCCATTTCCTATGGGATGCCCCTGGCTCCAGCATGTGTTACCCAAATTGTCCTTGCTGAGATGATTGGGACAAAGACGATGATTATGCAACCTCAAGGAAAAAGACACCCAAAAAGAAAAAACCTCCAGTCTCATGTCATCACTCTAATCCCAAACCACCACAAGATCCTCTACGTCCACCAGCCCCATTACCCATCTACAAAGCAGAACTCCAATGGATTGCAAAGCATTGCAAACCTAAGGTTCCATCTCCTATCCCAAATTCACCGCCTATTGTCCAACCACTGGCTTGTATGATGTTTTCCTCTACTTCTTCAAACTACTCCTCTTCTTTTCCTCCTTTAGAAACCCACACCGACTCCCAGCGCAATGTTGTGTCCAACCCTTTATCCCTTCAGCTATAACCTCCACTGGTCATCTTGAACCACCTAAACCTTTTGAATTAGTCCTCAACTGGCAAACCCAAAATGCCAGAGCACAGAATGATACTTTGTTAAATATCAATTCCAAAGTTGAAAAAAATCAGTTTACGAACTGAACAACTTGAAACAAAAGTCGACTCCATCACTGCACAGATGTAGCAGATCCACCAAAATCTCCAGTCCAGAATTACCCAACTCGACTCTGAGTTACGAACTATGCTTGCCCAACGTTATTATGGCCCAGAATTTGACCAAAAGGAAAGGGAAATCAGACGCTTAAAAGCTGAACTTGATCATATTGAATCTGAAAAACAAAGACCTACCCTTTTTACCACATCACCTTCTATCCCTTCCATCGGCCCAACTTATCATCCATTTGCCTCTATGCTTTCCCCCATCAAGCAGTATGATCCCTCCAAGTTATTTGGCATGACTCATACTCTTTTCCGAGACAATCCATTGCCACCACCACCTAAACTTACACCAAAGCCTAAACCACAACCGCGACCCATCACAATTCATCACTCATCCATTTCCATCCCTGGCCAACAATCCCCTGGTTATACACTGGCATCACCACCAGCACCTCCACCAACTCCTTTATCCCAACCTCCTCCTCAATCCAAGGATAAAGAACCCATGCACCAGTTTAATGCCCACACAGCCGACCATTCACTTACTACAGATGACCAAACTTCTGATTCCAATCTAGCTGTTTCTGATAGCCATACCGAACCTGACACAAAATCTTCAGCATCCACCAGTGATCAATTCCTTGGAGACCCTTCTGCAGTTTTTGAAGCTACACGCCGAGACTATCTCAATATGAAATGCTGTTCACTCAATGCTAAGGATCTTGACTTCCATTATAAACGAATGTCCCTGCTGTTCTATAAGCTTAATGGATTCAATGAGCCGACATTAAAGCATGTCTTTCTAGCTTCCCTCCTTGATGAACTCCAACCAGACATACAGAGACAACTCACCGCATCCAATCTTGCCCTTGACAACATCTCTCTTGGCAAAATCTTCCAACTTGCCAAAACTTGTCTTGACAAACTTTGCGAACAGAAACAGTTTTTCAAAGAACTGTTGAAAGATAAAGAACCATTCTGGAGTACTTGCAAAAAGCCTTACTTGCAGATCAAATGTCAGAAGAAAAAGGATTGTGATTGCAGTTCTAAGAAGAAAAGGCATTTTCAGAAATTCAAAAAATCCAGAATTTTCATCCAGGCCTTGCAGATCCCGAAAGCCTTACAGATTCTTCAGAAAGAAGTCATCGTCATCTTCTTCCAAAGACTTTAAACGAAGAAAATCAAGCAGATGTTTCATCTGCAAAAGAAAAGGTCATTTTGCCAAAGATTGTCCCAACAAAAGGGAAAAATCTATTCGGCTAGTTAAGCATCTTCAAGCCACTATAGACTACTCTCCCGAGAAGGATGAACTAGAATTCTATTTCTCTGAACAAGATGAACCCACTGATGAAACTGTGTTCGCACTGTAAAATTCCTCTGATGATTCAGACAGTGATCAGTCCCAAGTCATTTTCCACCAACAGTTACTGTCCATTGACACTACTGTCCCTATGCCATCCATCAAACTCCAGATCTTGCCCTCCAAGTTCCAAAGGCCCATTCCAGTAATTGTGGTGGATCTGCTACATCTGTGCAATAATGGAGTCAACTTTCGTCTCAATCTATTCAGTTCGTAAACTGATTTTCTCAACTTTTGAATTGATATGTAACAAAGTATCATTATGTGCTCTGGCATTTTGGGTTTGCCATTTAAGGACTGATTCAAAAGGTTTGGGAGGTTCTAGGTGGCCAGTTGAGGTAATAGCTGAAGGGATAAAAGGTTTGGATACCACATTTAGTTGGGAATCTGTGTGAGTTTCTAATGGAGGAAAGGAGGAAGAGTAGTCTGAAGAGGTAGAAGAAAACATCATACAAGCTATTGGTTGTACGATCGGTGTTGAGTTTGGGATGGGGGATGGAATCTCAGGTTTGCAATGCCTTGCAATCCATTTGAGTTCTGTTTAGTAAATGGGTAACGGAGCTGGTGGAGGTGGAGGATCTCTTGGTGATTTGGGTTCACAGTGTTGACATGAGACTGGAAGTTTTTTCTTTTTGGGTCTCTTTTTGGTGGCATAATCATCGTCCTCTTCCCAATCATCCCAACAGGGACAATTTGGGTCACACATGCCGGAGCCTGGGACATCCCATAGGAAATGTCCATTTTGTTTTGCTGGATAAATAGGGTATCCGTCAGAATTGAACCTTGTAATGGGCAGATCTTCCTGAGCTGTTTGAATAGCTGTGATCATTGAAGAATAGGTAAAAGAGAGCCGAGGGGGCTCTTGTGGAGCACTTGGAGGTGGTTTAAAAGTCATTTGGACTGTTCCATCTTTCAGATGTCTGAATTGGAGCTGTATTGTTATGGAACTGCTCATAATTGGAGATCCATTCAAGAGGCATAAGCTTGATAAGCTCATGACGGGGAAGTTGTTGTGGGATCTGGATGATTGTGGGAATTTGGTCAGATTCTGCTAACACCATGAGGGTGTCAGAGTGGTGTTCTGGAGTGGGTAGATCTAAGGCATGATTTTGAAGCCTATAGACCAGTTGATGGTGTAAGATGGCTATTTTGGCAGAAGAAATTTGTTATGCACCTTGAATTTGAACTTGAACTTTCAAGGCTGTGGGCAAATTGGTGTCTTGGAGAGAAAGGTTGAAATTTGGATAAAAGGTGAGTAAAACACTTCCTGCATGAAGAGTTGTGAGGACAGTGCCTATAACAGCATCTTAGTACTGTTTAAACCGGGTATCAAGCATAGCAATTCGAGCTGTGACCGGTAACCCTTTTCTCCCATGAAGGGTAAGGATTAATCTGATGCCTCCAAGATGGAGATGAGTGTAACATTCTCTTTTCCAATGGGATATTAACTCTGAAGGGATTTTCAGAGTGACATATTGCTCAGCAGAGGTTGCTTGAAGAGCACATTGATCCAGGCGAGAAGACTGGATATATTCTTTAGGTTGAGGCCGTCTAGTAGATATGAGAGTACGGATACTTCGGGTAAAGGAACTGGGGCGTTTGTACAACTGATAAGGGCTGATGAGAGGGTAGGATGACTCACTGATTTGGGCGGATTCAGGGATGTAGGAATATTCTACAAGGTTTTCAATCTTATGGGCGGTATGAGAAGTGCAGGATTTTGGCAAAGAAAGAGTAGAAGAAAGATTAACAGGATTGGAAGGAGTTGAAGATGAAGTGGAAGCCATGAATGAGAAAGGCTCTCTGCTCCTGAAGGTCTAGAGATCAAAACAGAAGAAAGACGTAAATCATACCATTTTGGTGAGGAAAAACTGAAGTTTAGAAAACGTGGGATTTTCGAGGACGGATAAGGCTCTAATACTAGGATATGTCATCCCATCTTTTGCGTTTCTGTCCAAGAAAAGGAAAGTCTGATACCATTTTCTTTTCATTAATTTCCTTTGTTGTTCTTTGTGTTTAATTCCTTTTCTTTGTTTAGTGTGCCACCTGGGTTTTTCTTGATTTTGTTTATTTAGTTCAATAAAGAATTGAAAGAGAGAATTAAGTGTGATTAAAAAAAAGGTTTGTCAGATCATTAGAGGGTAAAAGCCAATTTGTGTGTTAAACATGAGAGGTAATTGACATCAAATTGAGTGAAACACGTGAGGGAGTGTTGTGAAGTCTTTTTGCTAACATTCTTTTCATAAATATGTCCAAAGATCAAGAAGCTATAGACCAATCAATCATGCTCAAAGCCATGCAACAACAATTTGAGCACATGAATTTAATGTTTGGAGAGATCCGTGACAAATTAGAGAGGCAAGACACTGCCATTGCCAATCTACAAAGGAGGCAACAACCCATAGCTCCTGATGTAAGAAATAATCAGGGACGTGCTATCATAGGAGAAGAAGATGGCGATGACCTAGATAATTTTGATGACCAGACCACCGTTGACATGCGTGGAAGAGATGATAGAAGGGTAAGACATATAGATCGTGACTTGGGGAGAAAATGATCCGGAAGCTTATTTAAGGTGGAACTAGTATTTAATTGCCACAACTACTCTGAGGAGAAGAAGGTAAAACTAACTGCTATTGAATTTACTGATTATACTATTATTTGGTGGGATCAACTTGTTTTGAGTAGGAGACGAAATCGTGAAAGGCCTATAAACACTTGGAAGGAGATGAAGGCCATCATGAGGAGGAGAATTGTTCCTAGTCATTATTATAGGGAGCTGCACCAAAGGCTTCAAAGTCTTACACAAGGTTCTAGAAGTGCGGAAGATTACCACAAGGAGATGGAAATAATCATAATTCGAGCCAACATTGAAGAAGAACGAGAGGCCACTATGGCAAGATTTTTACATGGTTTAAATCAAGATATTGCTAATGTGGTTGACTTGCAGCACTCTGTTGAGTTTGAAGACATGGTTCACATGGCCATGAAAGTGGAATGGCAACTAAAAAAGAAAGGTTCCACTAGAACCAATTTGGGTTCATCTTCCTCATGGAAGTCAAAATGGAGCAAAGATGAAAAGGTTGTTTCAAAGCCTAAGATTGAACCATTCAAGGATCATAAAGAGGGAGGCAACCAAAGCAAAGGTAAATCGGATTCCCAACACTCTAGAAATAGAGATATTAAGTGTTTTGAATGTTTGTGGACAGGTCATATTGCATCTCAATGCCCAAATAAGAGAGCAATGATCTTGAGGGATGATGGTGATGTTGAAACCGAGAGTGAATCAGATGATGATCCTATGCCACCTTTCAAGGATGCTAATGATGGTGTAGATTATCCTGTTGATGGTAAATTGATGGTTGCTAGGCGTGCTCTCAATGTGCAAGTAAAAGAAGATGCAAAGGTACAATGTGATAACATCTTTCATACTAGATGCCACATCAAAGATAAGGTATATAGTATGATAATTGATGGTGGAAGTTGTACTAATGTAGCTAGCACTAGTTTAGGCGTGCTCTCAACGTGCAAGTAAAAGAAGATGCAAAGGTACAATGTGATAACATCTTTCATACTGGATGCCACATCAAGGATAAGGTATATAGTATGATAATTGATGGTGGAAGTTGTACTAATGTTGCTAGCACTAGTTTAGTTGAAAAATTGAATTTGAAAATGCAAAGGTTGTACTAATGTAGCTAGCACTAGTTTAGTTGAAAAATTGAATTTGAAAACCTTGAAACATCCTAGGCCATATAAGCTACAATGGCTGAATGATTGTGGAGAGGTTAAAGTAAGTAAATAAGTGCTGGTTTCATTCTCTATTAGGAGATACAAGGATGAGGTTCTATGTGATGTAATACCCATTCATGCTGGACACATTCTTTTGGGGCAACCTTGGCAATATGATAGGCGTGTGACAAGAAAATCACTCTTGTACCTTTAACACCTAGACAAGTGTATGAGGATCAAATGTCAATACAAAAAGAGAGCAATACAGAAAAAGAAAATGAGTACAAAAAAAAAGAGAGATTGAGAGAAAAGCAAGTGAAAAGATAGAAAAAAATTTTGTTGAGAGAAAAGAGAGACAAAAAGTGAGCTTGTTTGCAAAAGAGAGCGAAATTAAGAGGGCTTTCTTTTCAAAACATCCTATCATTGTACTTTTGTGCAAAGAGGCTTATTAACTTTTCTTTGCCTAGTGCTATTGTGACTCTTTTGTAGGACTTTGATGACGTGTTTCCAAATGAAGTCCCTAGTTAGCTCTCCTGCATGCTCAAAAAGACGTCTCCACCATGGGGTCCGGCCCAGACATAAGCTGTAAGACAGCTCAAAAAGATAGCCCAGTCACCTCCTTCAAGGATCATCAGTGCATCACTGGTTGTTTGTGCAGTTGGGAGATCTAGCGCATGATTTTGTAATCGATACACTATCTGGTGATGGGGACACGTCACCGGTTTCTTTTTCATATTCCTTTTTTGCTCTTTGGATTTCTTGGTAGATGAGGATGTCTTCATCTAATTCAGGGCTTGTTGGCCGTTGAGCTTGAGTTGTAGTAGACGAAGAGCCTGGTTCAGGCACGGTGTACTGAATGTCCTGGGTTTGTAATAAGGATTGAAAGTCTGCCCAAGGGTCTTGAGCGTCTTGGAAAAGGACATTGGTGTAGCCAGGCCTTTTGTAATGCATTTCCAGGTGATGTCGTTTAAGAGAACAACATTTCATCTAGTGATACTCTTTTTTAGATGCTTCAGTGGTTGCTGCTGGTTCTCCAGTAAACTGTTCATAAATAATTGCAAGAGCTATCGGAATGGTGGTTTGAATCAATTGAAGTTGTTTGTATTCGCCTAGACTTTCAAATCAATCTCGCAGAGATCTAGTGAATCTGGAATTTGAGTCATTTTGTTGAGAATCAATCTGCTGATAATGGTATTGATAAGCTGGGGCTTTATCTTTCTTTGGAGGTTCAGGGGTTGCTTTAGGAGTTCATAGTTTGTAAGCCATTCCAAGGGCATGAGTTGAAGTAACTCTTGCTTTTGAATTTGTTTGGGAATCTAGATGATGGTTGGAATTGTATCTGTGTCTGCAAGGATCATCAGTGCATCATGTGTGGAGATATGCCTGAGGGTTGGTCGAGCAAGAAGAACAAAATTTGTAGCAAACAGGACTATGAGACACCACATGTACCATAACTCATCTTCAGAGATGGTGAGACTGGGAACAATGGTGAAACCAGAGAGGAACAAGTGTTCTAAACATAGAGAGGGAAATCTTTCTGATCATTAAATCCATTGAATTTGTAATAAAGCATGCTCATCCTTTTGTAATGTATTTCCAGGTGATGTCGTTTAAGAGAACAACATTTCATCTGGTGATACTCTTTTCTAGATGCTTTAGTGGTTGTTGCTGGTTCTCCAATAATCTGTTCATAAATAACTGCAAGAGCTATCAGAATGGTAGTTTGAATCAATTGAAGTTGTCTGTATTCACTCCAGAAACATTTCCACAAATCCTCCTCCAAAAAACAAAAGAAGCCTTACAGATTCTTACGAAAAAAAGATCCTGGTATAGGTATGGACTGTGTTTTGGTAAAAAGGGAAGTTTGTGCTTTGTCAGCATCAATTCTGGCCAATTCTACTTTCAACTACCTGATCTCTACTTCTTTCTTATTGAATTCGGGACCCCTTTCCTTAAAGATGACAAATTTCGTCTTCCAAAGATCCAGTCCCTATTCATTCATCTTCAAGGTGCAAAGGTATTTTCAAAGTTCGATCTTAAAGCTGGTTTTTGGCAACTTGGCATTTCTCCAAAAGACCGTCCCAAAACAGCCTTCTGTATCCCTGATGCTCATCATCAGTGGATAGTTCTACCCTTTGGTCTCAAAGTTGCTCCACCGGTTTCTTTTTCATATTCCTTTTTTGCTCTTTGGATTTCTTGGTAGATGAGGATGTCTTCATCTAATTCAGGGTTTGCTAGCTAGGGAGTGATCGATACATGGCTATAATTGGGATGGTTTGGATGGAAGAGATGAGAACAGGGCTTTTTATAGATGGTCGGGTGAGGAAATCAGGGATAAGATTTTTATCACCTTTGATGTGTTGGACTCTTGAAGTCAAAGATCTTTGGAAAATAACTGTTGTCCATTCTGATTTTTATCACCTTTGATGTGTTGGACTCATGATTCCATATTTTACCACAAGAATTTCCTCGTACATCAAATAGACTTTGTACTTGGAGCTACCATTCCTAATAGACATGTATATAGAAGCAACCCTGAGGAGACAAAGGAGCTTCAAAGGCAAGTTGAAGAACTCTTGGCAAAGGGATATGTGAGGGAGAGCATGAGTCTATGTGCGGTACCAGTTTTACTAGTGCCCAAAAAGGATGGAACATGGAGGATGTGCGTTGACTGTCGTGCAATTAATAAAATCACTGTAAAGTATTGACATCCTATTCCTAGACTTGATGACATGCTTGATGAATTGCATGGTTCTTGTGTGTTTAGTAAAATTGATCTTAAAAGTGGATATCATCAAATTAGGATTAGAGAGGGAGATGAGTGGAGAACTGTCTTGAAACAAAATATGGTTTATATGAATGGTTAGTGATGCCAAGTTTTTGGTTGTCTATTTTGATGATATTTTGATCTATAGTAAAAGTTAAGAAGAACACGTTGAACATTTGCAAAGTGTATTGATTGTTTTAAGGAAGGAAACGTTGTATGCTAATTTAAAGAAGTGTTCATTTTGTACAAATCATATTGTTTTTCTTAGTTATGTTGTAAGTGCTAAAGGAATTGAGGTTGATGAAGAGAAGGTAAAGGCTATTAAGGAGTGGCCTACACCTAAAAGTGTAAGTAAGGTAAGAAGTTTTCATGGTTTAGCTAGTTTTTATAGAAGATTTGTGAAAGATTTTAGCACCCTTGCTGCACCATTAACTGAAATTGTGAAGAAACATGTGGGATTTAAGTGGAGTAGTGAACAAGAAAGGGCATTTAATCTAATCAAGGAGAAATTAGTTTTTGCACCATTACTTGCTTTACTTGATTTTGTTAAAACTTTTGAAATTGAGTGTGATGCTTCAGGTATAGGTATTGGAGCCGTTTTGATGCAAGAAGGGCATCTGATTACCTATCTTAGTGAGAAATTGAGTGGACCAACCCTAAACTATCCTACCTATGACAAGGAGATGTATGCATTGGTGAGAGCATTGGAGACTTGGCAACACTATCTTCTACTTAAAGAGTTTGTTATACACACTGATCATGAGTCCTTGAAGCATTTGAAAGGGCAAGGTAAGTTGCATAAGAGACATGCCAAATACAAACAAGGTAAAGAGAATGTAGTGGCTGATGCATTATCTAGAAGGTATGCACTTATCTTTACATTAAATGCAAAGTTGCTAGGATTTGAGCATATTAAAGAATTATATGTTAATGATCCTGATTTTGCTAATGTGTTTAATGCTTGTGAGAAAGTTGCATTTGGAAAGTTCTATAGGCATGACGGGTTCTTATTTAGAGAGAATAAATTGTGTGTGCCTCATAGTTCTTTGCATGAATTGCTTGTGCGTGAAGCCCATGGGGGAGGTTTAATGGGACATTTTGGCATTGCAAAGACTTTAGATGTTTTAAAAGAACACTTTTTTTTGCCACATATGAAACATGATGTTGAAAGAATATGTGAGAAGTGTATCACTTGTAAACATGCTAAGTCTAGAGTTTTACCCCATGGATTGTATAACCCTTTACCAATACCTAGCGAACCTTGGGTTGATATTTCTATGGACTTTGTTTTGGGTTTACCTAGGTCAAAAAGGGGAAAGGATTCTGTTTTTGTTGTTGTTGATAGGTTTTCAAAGATGGCACACTTCATTCGATGTCACAAAACAGATGATGCAACAAACATAGCTAATTTGTTTTTCAAGAAAATAGTCAGATTGCATGGAGCACCAAGGAGCATAGTTTCAGATCGAGATGCTAAGTTCTTGAGCCACTTTTGGAAAACTTTGTGGGGTAAGTTGGGTACTAAACTTTTGTTTTCTACTACTTGTCATCCACGAACTGATGGACAAACTGAGGTTGTAAATAGAACTTTATCCACTTTGTTGCGTGCCATTATTCAAAAGAACTTGAAAACTTGGGAAGAATGAATGCCAATGTTGAATTTGCTTATAATAGAACTGTCCATTCAGCTACTAAATTTTCACTATTTGAGACAGTATATGGTTTTAATCCATTAACTCCTTTTACCTATTGATGAGTGTTCTAGTATGGATGGTAAAAAGAAAGCTGAATTTGTCAAGCAATTGCATGAGAGAACGCAACAACACAGAGAAAAGAGAACTAAAAAATATGCTACTCAAGCCAACAAAGGACTTAAGCAAGTGGTTTTTCAACCTGGAGATTGGGTTTGGGTGCATATGAGAAAGGAGAGGTTCCTAGCACAAAGGCGTTCCAAGTTGCTTTCAAGAGGAGACAGTCCATTTTGAGTGGTTGCACGGATTAACGACAATACCTACAAATTGGATCTTCCTGATGAGTATAATGTGAGTGCTAGTTTTAACGTTTCTGATCTTTCTCCTTTTGATGTAGGTGAAGATTCAAGGAAAATATCATTAAAGCTTCAAGTGATCATTTTCACATTCATGGAGGCCCAATTACAAGAGCTAAGCAAGCTGCTTTAAATGGATTAATTGAGAAAATATGGATTAAAAATGTAATTCAAGTTTGGGCTTGAAGAGAAGACAAGGCATTGTGGACATTATTCAAGCTATTGGGCAGCCAAATACAAAATTTGGATCAAATGCAGAAAGGTCAAATTTGGAATAAAACTCGCATTGATTGAGCCCGAAGTAATGTGCAACCTATATACTGTTGGAAATATAATTAAGTTAGCTTTCTAATACATTTTACAGAGCTAGTTTTTGAGTTCTCTAGAAGGAGTTATGACCATGCATTACAACTTGTTCAGACTTGGGATTTTCAATGACTCCTTTGTTTTTCAACTTTGTTTGTTTGTTTTGTTTTAAGTTTTTCAATGTGTAAGGTAAGTTTACCATCAATGATGGTGGGCTAACATTAAATTTGTCAATGATAGCATTAATTATGGTAGGCTAGCATTAAGTTTGTCAATGATAGCATTAATTATGGTGGGTTGGTGAAGACTTTTAAAGCATCCTTTGACAAACCTATACTTGGAGGGTTGTTCCAATGTTTTCATTTGTATTTTTAGGATCTTGGATTTCATTGGTCTATTTAAGCTCAGTAACCTTGCTATGTAAGACAATTAGAGATTAATGTTATTTGAATTTGAAAGATTATTCTTCCTTTGGTTCTTTTGAGAATTAGTGAACTTATCACTCACCTTCTCATCTATTTCTTGAGTGTCAAGGTTTTGTTTGTCAAAAATCTGTTTAGAACTTTCTTGGGAAGTTGAAACTTCAAATTAAGTATGGATTTCAAAGTTTCATTGTGGGATTCGCATCAAATTGTATGATGCTTTTAAAGAGCTGCATAATGATATGATGAAAGGTTGTAAGAAAAATGCATGTCTTAAGAAGAAAATGCTAGAACTTTCAAATGAAAAGGATGCCTTGCATAAATACAATGATTTACTAAATGAAAAGATCAAAGAACTAGAATTAGTTAATGAAATATTGTATGATAAGATTGTATCTTTAAAAGGTAAATAAAGTACCTCATATGAGCATGAAAAATCAAATGTTGATAATTTGATCAAAGAAAATGAAGAGCTTAAGAAGAAGAGCAATGAGCTTAATGAGATTGTGTTAAAATTCATAGATGGTCAAAAGAACTTAGAAAAATTGCTCAGCTCTCAAAAATGTGTGTTTGATAAAGGAGGACTTGGGTATAAGCCTAACTTGAAACAAAAATAGTACAAAAATTACTTTGTTTAGGCTATCTCCACTAGTGATAATAAAATTGTTTGTAAATATTACAATAGAAATGGTCACATGAATTATAGATGCCTTGTTAAGGGAAATGCATATTATGGAATCAAATGTATTTGGGTTCCAAAAGGAACCATTGCTAACACTCAAGGACCCAAAAAGTTTTGGGTACCTAAAACTTAAAGATTTCTCCTGCAGGGATCAAAGAAAAGGAAAAACAAATGGTACTTGGACAACAGATGCTTAAGACATTTGACAGGCAATTATTCTTTGTTTCAAGCTTTACCAAGACCGAAAATGGTGGAAATGTATCCTTTGGAGATAATTCAAAAGGAAAGACCATTAGTGTTGGCAATGTCAGTAATGTATCCTCTAGTCTTATTGAAAATGTGTGTTTGGTTGAAAACTTGAAACACAACGTACTTAGCATTAGTCAATAAAGGCTATAAAGCTATCTTTGATAAATCAAAATGTATTATTGAGAATGCATGTGATGGTAAGATTTTGTTTGTAGGAAATAGATATGTTAATGTTTATACTATTGATATAGATTGTGCATCTACTAATGATATATGTTTCTCCGTATTGCAGGATAATGGTCAGTTATGACATAGAATACTAGGTCATGCAAGCATGGATTTGATTTCAAAAATTTTGAAAAATGATTTGGTTAAAGGTCTTCCAAAAATCAGATTTTAAAAAGATAAAATTTGTAAAGCCTGTCAATTTGGAAAACAAATCAAAACTTCTTTTAAAAACAAGAATCATGTTTCTACTTCAAAACCACTTCAATTACTTCACATAGATTTGTTTGGACCTTCTAGATAAGCTAGTCTAAGTGGTAAATATTATGCATTTTCAAGAGGTATCAGAGCCAAACGAACATTTTCAAGAGGTGGTATCATGGTTTAGTTCTCAAGTATTATTATTCAACACCTAGAAGAAACTCTATAAAAAATGGCATCTTCCTCTTTTTCATCAGAAATAGCTTCATCAAAATCCTCTCCTATTTCTCTCTCTTCTACTCTTTCTTTACCTCGTTCTTGTCAAAAACATGTCGCCTCAAAAATAGAAAATCTTGTTGATTACTCATATATCCCTGAATCTGCTCAGATTAATGAATCCCAGTTCCCTGTTATGAGTCCATATCATCTTTACAAACAAAAAACTTCCTTCGCCCGAAGTATCCGAACCTTGATCTCCACAAAAGACCTCTTCTTAAAGAGTACATCCGTGTGCTCTCCAAGCCTCTCAAAGTGAACAATATGTCACCATGGATATACCAACAGATCTCGTAACCAATTAGAAACGAGAAGGATATACACACCTTCACCTAGGTGGTGTCAGGCTTATCCTCACTTTACATGGTAGAAAAGGCTTACCCGTCACAGCCAAAATTGCTCTCCTTGACACAAGGTTCAAACAGTATCAACATGATGTTATTGGCACTGTTTTAACCACTTTCCATGCTGGAAGTGTCTTGTTAACCTTCTACCCAAATTTCAACATGTCCCTAGAAGATCCCAACCTTCCCACAACACTGAAAGTCCAAATCCAGCTCCAAGGAGCAGAACAAATATCCACTTCCAAAATAGCCACTCTCTATCACCAGATAGTGTATCGATTGCAAAATCATACGCTATATCTCCCAACTGCACAAACAACCAGTGATGCACTGATGATTCTTGTAGACATAGATACAATTCCAACCATCATCCAGATCCCCAAACAAATTCAAAAGCAAGAGTTACTTCAACTCATGCCTTTGGAATGGCTTACTAATTATGATCAATTCCATCAGAATTCAGAACCTGTCCAGACGTCCCAAGCCATCTTTGAAAGAAGATCAGACGGACAAGTCAAGATGTCTTTTCAGACTCCTGATAAACCAAGCCCAGGTCCTCCACGGCTCTCTTATACTACTATGATCACTGCAGTCTCTACTGGACAAGAGCCAAATCTTCAATCTATGGATTTTCCTCAGAAGGGTATCCAGTGTGCCCTGACAAAGTCAACGGTCATTTCCTATAGGATGTTCCAGAAGCCCATATGTGTAATCCAGATTGTCCCTACTTGGATGACACAGATGATGACGAAGACTTTGAACTCATGAGACGAAGGAGAAAGAAAAAACCTTCTCCTCCTAAAACTCCATGTCGGCCCTATCTCCCAAGACCTCCGGATGATCCAGAATCAGATCAACCATTACCCATCTACAAAAAAGCACTCAGGCAACTCCAACAAGAATCCTCATTTAAGCTTGTTCCTACTCAACCAAAAATCAAGTCATGCTTGATGTTCTCATCTTCTAGCCAATCATACCAAGAATCCTTTCCTCCACTCGAAAGGCACACAGACCCTCAAACTAAAGTTGTTTCTCAACCCTATGTCCAATCACCGATCACAACCTCTGGAGCACCAGAAGCACCAAAACAGTATGAAGCAGTGCTAAACTGGCAAACCCAAAATGCCAGTGCTCAGAATCAAGCTCTCCACCATCTTGGTAAAAAGACTGACAAAGTGGCATCACAGGTGTCACAAACAGAAACAAAGGTGGACACAATCACTTCCCAACTTGAACAGATTTATTCAAATCTGTAAAACATAATCTCTGAATTAGATATCGATCTCAGAACAATGATTAACAATCGTATTTGGGGTCCCGCATTCAATAAGAAAGAAGCAGAGATCAAACAGTTGAAGGCAGAATTGGCTAGAATTGATGCTGACAAAACACAACCTTCCCTTTTCACCAAAACACAGTCCATACCTATACCAGCACCACTATTCACATCATACTAGCCTTTTTACACTCCTTCTAAACAATCAACTTACGATCAGTTCTTTGGTCTCTCCCATCTCCATAATATTCCTTCCGTTCCACCACCAAAAAGATCCAAATCAAAAGTCAAGATCTCAAAACCTCCACCCAAGGAAGATCTTCAAGTTCCAGAAGACTCTCCTAAAGCAACTCTTGAACCTCCAAAGAAAGACAAAGCTCCAGCTTACCAATACCATTATCAACAGATTGACACGCAAAACAATGACTCCGATTCAACCTCAGAAGAAAGTTTACCCTCCACAGATAATTTCAGCTCATCTGAACAAACGTCTTCAGACTTAGAGTCTCAATATGCAGATATTTCTGGTCTTCTCATGGCCACAAAAACAAAAGATCCTAGTACATCCACTTCTGTTGTCGACACTCCTATTGCCGAAGAATCTTCTGATGATAATGATGATGTCCAAGGCTCACAAACAGAACCGGCTCACTCTATCCCTCCGGTTTCTAAAAAGTCTTCCAAACCATCTTCTTCCCAATGGTTTACATTTGATGACATCCCTCGTCAAAAATGGCAAGCTCGACATCAAGAATTTACTGCATGGATTGATGTGCAAATGACCAGTCCCAATGCACAATCTCATAATGTTCTCCGAGAGTTTTGTTCCAGATTCACTGGATCTCTACGAGATTGGTTTGAAAGTCTAGGCAAATACAGACAACTCCAATTGATTCAAACTACCATTTCTATAGCTCTTGCAGTCATTTATGAGCAATTTATTGGAGAACCAGCCTCATCAACTGAAGCATCTCGAAAAGAATATCACCAGATGAAATGTTGTTCTCTTAAACGACATCACCTGGAAATGCATTACAAAAGGATGAGCATGCTTTATTAAAAACTGAATGGATTCAATGATCCATCCTTAAAGCATGTCTTTGCTGCATCTTTACCACCAGAGCTTCAGCCAAAGCTTCAGCCAGAGCTTCAAAGACAGTTGACAGCCTTTAACCTCAACATAGCAAATGTCTCCCTTGGAAAAATCTTTCAATTAACTATGCTATGCCTTGATAAGATCTGTGAGCAAAAAGATTTCTTCAAAGATCTTATTGAACACAAAAAACCCTTTGCCTCAGCCTGTAAAAAACCCTACCTCAAAATCCAGTGCAAAGATGACAAAAAGTGCACTTGTCCAACCACAAAAAAGAAACACTTTCAGAAGCATTTCCACATATCCTCTTCCAAAAAACCAAAGAAGCCTTACAGATACTTCAGAAAAAAAGGATCCTTCCTAGTTCAGACAGAAGAAACACAATCGTTGCTTTATTTGTAAGAAACGCCGACATTTTGCCCGTAATTGCCCAAATAAGTGAGCAAAAGTTGTTCGTCTCATTCAGCACCTACAACAATCTTCTATCCTTTCTGACAACGAAGAAGTTGAATCCATCTTCTCAGAACAATCCGAGAAAGATGATCATACAGCCTTCATCCTTGCTGATTCAACAGATTCATATCCAGATGACATTTCTGTAATCTCCACTATTCAAGAGATTAACCACATCCGCCCCACACTTCCTGGTCCATCAGTAAAAATTTCAGTCATCCCTTCTAAATTCCATAAACATGTCTCAGTTATTGGTTTCCTTGATACTGGCGCACAGCACAGTATGCTCAATCTTAAAATCCTTCCTCCAGACTATTGGGACAACAATCAACCATACAAATGGAAAGTTTTTGAAACTTCTCTCATTACCAAAAAACCCATTGGTATCCAGTTCTTCCCCAACTGTATCATTTGGCAAAAGATTGTTGGTTCATATTTGCCAGACAAAGATCTCCTCATCGGATTTGATATCCTCCAACTGGTAAAAAACCTTTTCATTACGCCAACATGCATTAAATTCAAACAAATGTTTATGCCATATACAGATGTTCTTTGTCTATATACATTGTCAGATACAGCTCCCCCTTATACCTCCATTTCCTAAAAGTTTCTAGAACTTTGTCCTGAAAATCACTCATATTTCACCCATCCATCACCACTTTGGAAAAATACACAATTTTTCACTCAATGAAGATGTCAATCCTACCAAAGCCACACATCCAAGGATGCCTCCATCTAATCTCACTCTCGCCAAGCATGAATGCACTCAATTGCTTTGGCAAGGCCTCATAGAACCTACTACTTCTGATTGGGCTTGTCAAGCTTTCTATGTTGAAAAATGATTTGAATTAGTTTGTGGAAAAAAGAGATTAGTGATTGATTACCAGCCACTTAATGCTTTCCTTAAAGATGATAAATTTCCTCTCCCCAAGATCCAGTCCCTATTCATTCATCTTCAAGGTGCAAAGGTATTTTCAAAGTTTGATCTTAAAGCTGGTTTCTGGCAACGTGGTATTTCTCCAGAAGACCGTCCCAAAACAGCCTTCTGTATCCCTGATGCTCATTATCAGTGGACGGTTCTACCCTTCGGTATCAAAGTTGCTCCATCCTTATTTCAAAAAGCAATGGTTAAGATCTTCTCTCCGATCCTCCATCATGCTTTGATCTACATTGACAACATCCTGTTGTTTTCCCATGACCACCAAACACATCAACAACTCCTTTCAGATTTCTTGGAAATCGTACAGACACATGGCATCATGCTTTCTGAAAAGAAAAGCAACATAGGAAAGGAATCTATTGACTTTCTTGGCATGGTCTTAAAAGATGGCCACTACTATCTAGGACCACACATTGCAGCAGAATTATTAAAGTTTCCCGACATAGATCTCACCAAAAAGCAAATTCAACAATTCCTTGGAATTGTCAATTATGTCAGAGACTTTATTCCCAAAGTTGCGGTCCACACTAGTCAATTATCACGCATGCTCAAAAAGATGGCTCCACCATGGGGTCTAGATCAGACAAAAACTGTGAAGTAGCTCAAAAAGATAGCCCAGTCACCTCCTCCACTCAAAATTCCCACTACCGGACAACGCATTCTCCAGACAGATGCTAGTGATGACTTTTGGAGTGCTATCCTCTTGGAAAAGATCAGTGACTTAGAGTCCTATTGCGGTCATGCAAGTGGACAGTTCATGATGCGAATCCCACAATGAAACTTTGAAACTCACACTTAAATTGTAGTTTCAACTTCCCAAGAAAGTTCTAAACTGATTTATGACAAACAAAACCTTGACTCAAGAAATAGCTCTGATACCAAATGATGTGAATCCCACAATGAAACTTTGAAACTCACTTAAATTGTAGTTTCAACTTCCCAAGAAAGTTCTAAACTGATTTATGACAAACAAAACCTTGACGCAATGCTTAAGAAAAGCATGAACCAAAGGTATAGAGAATGATATTGACGCCACACTCAAGAAATAGATGAGGAGGTGAGTGATAAGTCTAAATTTGGAACGCCACAAGAATGCAAATTCTTGATAAGTTCACTAGTTCTCAAAAGAACCAAAGAAAGAATAATCTTCAAATTCAAATAACATTATTCTCTTGATTATTATACATAGCAAGGTTGCTGAGTTTAAATAGGCTAAAAGAAACCCAAGATCCTAAAAATACAAATGGAAACATTGGAACAACCCTCCATGAAGTTGAATAATTAAAGAAGTCGTTTGAATTCCCAAGCCTGAACAAGCTATAATAAATTCATCATAACTCCTTCTAGAGAACTCCAAATCCAGCTCTGTAAAATGCATTGGAAAACTAACTTAATTATCTTTCCAACGGTATATAGCTTAATTCTAGCTCAATCAATACCAGATTTATTCCGAATTTGCCCTTTCTGCATTTGATCCAAATTGTGTATTTGGCTGCCCAATAGCTTGAATAATGCCCACAATGCCTTGTCTTCTCTCCAAGCCCAATTCATGATGTCTTGCATCTTGAATTGCATTTTCAATCCATATTTTCTCAATTAATCCATTTAATACAGCTTGCATCTTTTTAGCTCTAGCTCTTGTAATTGGGCCTCCATGAATGTGCAAAGGATCACTTGAAGCTTTAATGGTATTCCCTTGATGGTTCTCATCATTCCCCCTCTCTTCAAAAGGATTCGTCCTCCAATCGTCACCTACATCGAAAGGAGAAAGATCAGAAACATTAAAAGTAGCACTTACATTATACTCACCAGGAAGATCCAATTTGTAGGCATTGTCATTGATCCGTGCAACCGCTTGAAATGGACCATCTCCCCTTGGAAGCACGAAACGCCTTTGTGCTGGGAACCTCTCCTTTCTCATATGCACCCACACCCAATCTCCAAGCTGAAAAACCACTTGCTTACGTCCTTTGTTGGCTTGAGTAGCATATTGTTTAGTTCTCTTTTCTATGTGTTGTCGCGTTCTCTCATGCAATTGCTTGACAAATTCAGCTTTCTTTTTACCATCCATACTAGCACGCTCATCAATAGGTAAAGGTAATAAATCCAAAGGAGTTAATGGATTAAAACCATATACAATCTCAAATGGTGAAAATTTAGTAGCTGAATGGACAGTTCTATTGTAAGCAAATTCAACATGTGGCAAACATTCTTCCCAAGTTTTCAAGTTCTTTTGAATAATGGCTCGCAACAAAGTAGACAAAGTTCTATTTACAACCTCAGTTTGTCCATCAGTTTGTGGATGACAAGTAGTAGAAAACAAAAGTTTAGTACCCAACTTACCCCACAAAGTTTTCCAAAAGTGGCTCAAGAACTTAGCATCTCGATCTGAAACTATGCTCCTTGGTACTCCATGCAATCTGACTATTTCCTTGAAAAATAAATTAGCTATGTTTGTTGCATCATCAGTTTTGTGACATGGAATGAAATGTGCCATCTTTGAAAACCTATCAACAACAACAAAAACAGAATCCTTCCCCTTTTTGACTTAGGTAAACCCAAAACAAAGTCCATAGAAATATCAACCCAAGGTTCACTAGGTATGGGTAGAGGGTTATATAATCCATGGGGTAAAACTCTAGACTTAGCATGTTTACAAGTGATACACTTCTCACATATTCTTTCAACATCACGTTTCATATGTGGCCAAAAGAAGTGTTCTTTTAAAACATCTAAAGTCTTTGCAATGCCAAAATGTCCCATTAAACCTCCCCCATGAGCTTCACGCACAAGCAATTCACGCAAAGAACTATTAGGCACACACAATTTATTTTCTCTAAATAAGAACCCATCATGCTTATAGAACTTACCAAATGAAACTTTCTCACAAGCATTAAACACATTAGCAAAATCAGGATCATTAACATATAATTCTTTAATGTACTCAAATCCTAACAACTTTGCATTTAATGTAGAGATAAGTGCATATCTTCTAGATAATGCATCAGCCACCACATTCTCCTTACCTTTTTTGTATTTGATCACATAGGGAAATGGCTCAATAAATTCAAATCATTTGGCATGTCTCTTATGCAACTTACCTTGCCCTTTCAAATGCTTCAAGGACTCGTGATCAGTGTGTATAACAAACTCTTTAGGTAGAAGATAGTGTTGCCAAGTTTCTAATGCTCTCACCAATGCATACATCTCCTTGTCATATGTAGGATAGTTTAGGGCTGCTCCACTCAATTTCTCACTAAAATAAGCAATTGGATGCCCTTCTTGCATCAAAACAGCTCCAATACCTATACCTGAAGCATCACACTCAATTTCAAAAGTTTTAGCAAAATTGGGTAAAGCGAGTAATGGTGCCTAAACCAATTTCTCCTTGATTAGATTAAATGCCCTTTCTTGTTCACTACCCCACTTAAATCCCACATGTTTCTTCACAATTTCAGTCAATGGTGCAGCAAGGGTGCTAAAATCTTTCACAAATCTTCTATAAAAACTAGCCAAACCATGAAAACTTCTTACCTCACTTACACTTTTATGTGTAGGCCACCCTTTAATAGCCTTTACCTTCTCTTCATCAACCTCAATTCCTTTAGCACTTACAACATAACCAAGAAAAACAATCTGATTTGTACAAAAGGAACACTTTTTCAAGTTAGCATATAACTTTTCCTTCCTTAAAACAGTCAATACAGTTTGCAAATGTTCAATGTGTTCATCTAAGCCTTTGCTATAGATCAAAATATCATCAAAATAGACAACTACGAATTTACCAATAAAAGCACGCAAAACATGGTTCATTAACCTCATAAAAGTGCTAGGTGCATTAGATAACCCAAATGGCATCACTAACCACTCATATAAATCATATTTTGTTTTAAAGGCAGTTTTCCACTCATCTCCCTCTCTAATCCTAACTTGATGATATCCACTTTTAAGATCAATTTTACTAAACACACAAGAACCATGCAATTCATCAAGCATGTCATCAAGTCTAGGAATAGGATGTTGATACTTTACAGTGATTTTATTAATTGCACGACAATCAACGCACATCCTCCATGTGCCATACTTTTTGGGCACTAGTAAAACTGGTACCGCACATGAACTCATGCTCTCCCTCACATATCCCTTTGCCAAGAGTTCTTCAACTTGCCTTTGAAGCTCCTTTGTCTCCTCAGGGTTACTTCTATATGCGGGTCTATTAGGAATGGTAGCTCCAGGGACTAAGTCTATTTGATGCTCAATTCCCCTAATAGGTGGCAAACCATTAGGGACTTCATTTGGAAACACATCATCAAAGTCCTGCAAAAGAGTCACAATAGCACTAGGCAAAGAAAAGTTAAGCTCATTAGTATGTAAACAAGCCTCTTTGCACAAAAGTATAATGATAGGCTGTTTTGAAAAGAAAGCCCTCTTAACCTCGCTCTCTTTTGCAAACAAGTTCACTTGCTGCCTCTCTTTTCTCTTAACAATATTTTTTTTTTTCGTTTCACTTGTTTTTCTCTCAATCTCTCTTTTGTACTCTCATTTTCTTTTTTTGTATCACTCTCTTTTTGTATTGACATTTGATCCTCATACACTTGCCTAGGTGTTAATGGTGCAAGAGTGATTTGCTTTTCATTCATTACAAAAGAATATCTATTTAAGTAACCATCATGTGTCACACGCCTATCATATTGCCAAGGTTGCCCTACATCACATAGAACTTCATCCTTGTATCTCCCAATAGAGAATGAAACCAGCACTTGTTTATTTACTTTGACTTCCCCACAATCATTCAGCCATTGTAGCTTATATGGCCTAGGATGTTTCAAAGTTTTCAAATTCAATTTTTCAACTAAAATAGTGCTAGCCACATTAGTACAACTTCCACCATCAATTATCATACTACATACCTTATCTTTGATGTGGCATCTAGTATGAAAGATGTTATCACGTTGTACCTCTGCATCTTCTTTTACTTGCAAGTTGAGAGCACGCCTAACAACCATCAATTTACCATCAACATGATACTCTACGCCATCATTAGCATCCTCCAAAGGTGGCATAGGTTCATCATCTGATTCACTCTCGGTTTCAACATCTCCATCATCCCTCAAGATCATTACTCTCTTATTTGGGCATTGAGATGCAATATGACCTGTCCCCAAACATTTAAAACACTTAATATCTCTATTTCTAGAGTGTTGGGAATCAGATTTACCTTTGCTTTGGTTGCCTCCCTCTTTATGATCCTTGAATGGCTCAATCTTAGGCTTTAAAATAGCCTTTTCATCTTTGCTCCATTTTGACTTCCATGAGGAAGATGAACCCAAATTGGTTCTAGTGGAACCTTTCTTTTTCAGTTGGCCATGTGAACCATGTCTTCCAACTCTACATAGTGCTGCAAGTCAACCACATTAGCAATATCTTGATTTAAACCATGTAAAAATCTTGCCATAGTGGCCTCTCGTTCTTCTTCAATGTTGGCTCGAATCATGATTATTTCCATCTCCTAGTGGTAATCTTCCACACTTCTGGAACCTTATGTAAGACTTTGAAGCCTTTGGTGCAGCTTCCTACAATAATGACTAGGAACAAATCTCCTCCTCATAATGGCCTTCATCTCCTCCCAAGTGTTTATAGGCCTTTCACGATTTCTTCTTCTACTCAAAACAAGTTGATCCCACCAAATAATAGCATAATCAGTAAATTCAACAGCAGCTAGTTTTACCTTTTTCTCCTCAGAGTAGTTGTGGCAATCAAATAGTAGCTCCACCTTTTTTTCCCACTCCAAATAAACTTCCGGATCATTTTTACCTTGAAAAAAAAGGAATTTTTAGTTTGATACTCCCCAAATCATGATCTATACGTCTTGCCCTTCTATGATCTCTTCCACGCATGTCAACAGTGCCCTTCTAAGTCATCACCATCTTCTTCTCCCATGGCAGCACGCCCTTGATTACCTCTTACATTAGGAGCTATTGGTTGTTACCCCCTATGTAGATTGGCTATGACAGTGTCTTGCCTCTCCAATTTGTCATAGATCTCTCCAAACATCAGATTCATGCGCTCAAATTGTTGTTGCATGGCCTTGAGCATAATTGATTGGTCTATAGCTTCTTGATCTTTTGACATATTTGTGATCTGAAAAGAATGTTAGCAAAAAGACCTCACAACACTCCCTCACGTGTTTCACTCAATTTGATGTCACTTAACTCTCGTGTTTAACACACAAATTGGCTTTTTCCCTCTAATGATCTCACAAACTTTTGCCTTTTACCACACTCAATAAACACAATCAAGAAAAAAACCCAAGTGGCACACCAAATATGACAACAAAGAAAAGAAATTAAGAGAACACAAAGAATGAAAAGGAAATTGAAGAAAGGAAAGCAAGCAAGCGAAGCAACACAATTGATATTGTGTGTAAACAATGTCAAGGAGAATGAATAACTAAAATTCAATTTGATGAAAGTAGAAATACTTGAATCCTTTTGTAATTTTTTTTTGTACATTTTTTTCTCTCTTTATTTTTTTTGATAATCAAAATAAATAAGACATTCAAACCTGATTAGAAACTAGCTCTGATACCAAATGATGTGAATCCCACAACGAAACTTTGAAACTCACTTAAATTGTAGTTTCAACTTCCCAAGAAAGTTCTAAACTGATTTATGACAAACAAAACCTTGACGCAATGCTTAAGAAAAGCATGAATCAAAGGTATAGAGAATGATATTGACGCCACACTCAAGAAATAGATGAGGAGGTGAGTGATAAATCTAAATTTGGAACACTACAAGAATGCAAATTCTTGATAAGTTCACTAGTTCTCAAAAGAACCAAAGAAAGAATAATCTTCAAATTCAAATAACATTATTCTCTTGATTATTATACATAGCAAGGTTGCTGAGTTTAAATAGGCTAAAAGAAACCCAAGATCCTAAAAATACAAATGGAAACATTGGAACAACCCTCCATGAAGTTGAATAATCAAAGGAGTCGTTTGAATTCCCAAGCCTGAACAAGCTGTAATAAATTGATCATAACTACTTCTAGAGAACTCCAAATCCAGCTCTGTAAAATGCATTGGAAAACTAACTTAATTATCTTTCCAACAGTATATAGCTTAATTCTAGCTCAATCAATACCAGATTTATTCCTAATTTGCCCTTTCTACATTTGATCCAAATTGTGTATTTGGCTGCCCAATAGCTTGAATAATGCCCACAATGCCTTGTCTTCTCTCTAAGCCCAATTCATGATGTCTTGCATCTTGAATTGCATTTTCAATCCATATTTTCTCAATTAATCCATTTAATGCAGCTTGCAACTTTTTGGCTCTAGCTCTTGTAATTGGGCCTCCATGAATGTGCAAAGGATCACTTGAAGCTTTAATGGTATTCCCTTGATGGTTCTCATCAGTTCAAAGATTCAGAAAGAATTATCATGTGATTTACAAGGAAATTCTTGCGGTAAAATATGGAATCAAGAAGTTTGAATTTCATCTCATCAGCCACAATTTCCTCATCAGAATGGACAACAGTTCTTTTCCAAAGATCTTTGACTTGAAGAACAAATTGCTTCCTGACAAGTAATTGCTCAACTTAAAGACATGGTTTGCAAAGTATGACTACACAGTCCAACACATCAAAGGTGATAAAAATCTTTTCCCTGATTTCCTCACCCGACCATCTATAAAAAGCCCTGCTCTCATCTCTTCCATCCAAACCATCCCAATAATACCCATGTATCGCACACTCCCCTTCAAGGCTCTCACTCAAAAAGCTTTTCCTCTCAACCTCACTTTCCGTACATCTTTCCAAATCCAAACCTTCGTAAAGAAATTCCTTTTCAGGTATTTCATGAATGTTCATAGAACCAAACTCAAAAGGTTTCCCTCTCTATGCTTAGAACATATGTTCCTCTCTGGTTTCACCAGTGTTCCCAGTCTCACCATCTCTGAAGATGAGTTATGATACATGTGGTGTCTCATAGTCCTGTTTGCTACAAAGCTTATTCTTCTTGTCCGACCAACCCTTAGGCATATCTCCACACCTGATCATGCACCCACACTTCTCTGGACACTCCTTGAATGGTTTTCACCACTCACTTGGTGGTATAAACAATTACAAAATTTATCTAACTTTCATCAGTTAGATCGAATTCCAGATCAAGAAGCAGATATGTTTACTTCGGTATTCATAGTCCATAGGACATATTTCCAACATCCTCAGACAAAAGATTACTGGACACAGGACATGGCGTATGAATGGAAAACTTTCCCTCATCCTTTCCCTCTTGACCATGATCCTACAATCATCTCCACTCTCAAAGCCTACTTGTTAGAACTCAACAATGTCCAACCTGTCCCAACAGACATTCACCACACCTCCATTGGTCCTTCCCACACTCTTGAGATTCTACCAGGCACTCAAATATGTACTCCAGGATCCAGTTCCAGTCCTAATGGCATTCTTGTTCGAGAACAAAGGCCTAACTACACCAATGTTCTCTTCCAAGACGCTCAAGACCCTTGGGCAAACTTTCAATCCTTATTACAGACCCAAGACACTCAGTACACCGTTATTGAACCAAGCTCTTCGTCCACTCCAACTAAAGCACAATGACCAACAAGCCCCGAATTAGATGAAGACATCCTGATTTACCAAGAGATCCAAAGAGCAAAAGAAGAATATGAAAATGAAACCGGTGACGTGTCCCCATCTAGATTTCCCTCAACTCCATAATCACCTCACATGGCTACAGAGTCATCCGGGAATCTCGGTTTTTCCTGCTTTCAATAAAAGACATGGGTTCTACCTTGTCTAAAGTGTGTTTTAACTTTTATGCTTTTGCTTTTGCTTTAATTATGGTTTGCTTTTGCTTTATGCTTAAAGAAAAGATAAGGGTCCTGTCTTATCTTTATCTTTATCTTTATTTTAGCTTTCCAGCTCTATTTAAGAGCTCTTTCGTCTTTGTAAAATTCATATTGCCATCAATAATATTTCGAAGTTTTTCTTAAACTTCTATGGCTTCCTAAGTCTCTCTTCTTCTTTTAGGTAACGAAGAAAATACTTGAGTTATTAAACTAAGAGCGTTCATCTCTATTTTCTAGGATCTTGTGTATCAGAAAAGTCCTGATTTATTTATAAAATCGATTTAAAATAAAACTGTTTTCTCACAACATTCACCCTCTTTGAAGGTTAGAGGTGACCTATTTTCCGGTGGTATCTTGATCAATGGCTTTTGCTTTTTTAGGTTTTATATCTCAGGAACTATAGGTATATCGGCTGGAAACTAGAACTTGCGGACTACTGGTCCAAAGGATAGTCTAGCACTATCATAGTTCAAGTATAACAACGCCACGTACCTGTTGGGTAAATACACATGGGTATTGTTCTTAGCTATTAAGGTCAACCTTTGATGCACTTAGAGTTTTATGTAAAAAGGTTCAAAATGAAAAGGGATATCATATTTCTTGTATTAGAAATGATCATGGTGGAGATTTTGAAAATCATGCATTTGAGAATTTTTGTAATGATTTTGGTATCAAACATAAATTTTCATCACCTAGGACTCCACAACAAAATGGAGTTGTTGAGAGAAAGAATAGGTCTATCCAACAAATGGCTAGGACCATGTTAAATGAGAATGCATTGCCATAATATTTTTGGGCTGAAGCCGTCAACACCGTTTATTATGTTTTAAATCATGTGTTGATTAGACCTTACCTCAATGAAACTCCCTACAAGCTTTGGAAAGATAGAAAACCCAACATTAGTTACTTCAAAGTTTTTGGATGCAAATGTTTTATTTTGAACACAAAAGATAATCTTGGTAAATTTGATCCAAAATCTAATGTTGGTATTTTTCTTGGTTATTCAAATACAAGCAAAGCTTACAAAGTGTATAGGAAAAGAACTTTGATTGTGAAAAAATATAATCCTTCCTCAAGGAAGAAAGTTTTTATTGATGATGATACCAGTCGGGGTTAGAGTACGTGGCGTTGTTATTCCAAAACTACAACAGTTTGAAACTGTTCTTTGGTCCAGTAGTCTGCAAGTTCGGGGTTCCAGCCGATATACCCTAATCCTTTAGATATCAAACCAGTAGAAGAAAACCATCTCCCACAATACCACCCAAAGACATATTCTTGTACAGTCAAAGGGCGATCGATTCCGTAAAAGATATCAGTAAATGAAATGGAAATTCACTGAATTTGGACTTTTCTGATGCACAAGATCCTTACTCAAAGGCAAGTGCAGAGCATACTCAGTATAGAGATAGAGATGAAACGCTCTTAGACTAATGGCTCAAGTGTTAACTTGTTCCCTAGAAGAAGAAAAGAACTTAGAATGACATGAGAGGAATAACTATGTACTATTCGTACTATTCAATAGAAAATTTCAATAGAAATTACTAAAATTTCTGTAGTCTGCGGGTTCTTTTGTCTCCATTTCCATGCTTGTCTTCGGACTCGAAATTCAAAATAAAGGAAAATGCGAATCCTACGGATTGTTTTCTAATAATTCATGATGAAGATTATCATATTTCCCCATTTCAATTCGATATGAGATCTACAAATCTCCTTTTCGTAGATGTAGAATTTTTTGTTGTAATTCTCCTCCTTTTTTTTTTTTTCAAGGAATTGTTTAGTTGTCCAAAAACAAGTAACGGCGGGAGATAGGATTCGATAAAAATAACAGAACGCGAAAAATGCCTAAAATAATTCTAATAATCTAGATTTGTCATGCCCGCGTTGTTGTATTAGACCCAAGGGTTCTTTCTTGACCTACCTACAACGCGTGGGCTTTATCCTTTATAGATAATATGGAAAGACAAAATAGAAAATCTATAAAGGAAAAGATAATAGGAGTTCTTACTTAGTTTTAGAATCGAATTGAACCGAAATCAAAATTTTCTTTTTTGAGTGATCTGATTGTGCGATACCTTTTTTCTTCTCATTTGAGATATTATGGGAATGAACCCACCGCTGAACCTAATGAGTTAAAAATATAAAGTAAATAAAATAAAGTAAAAAAGAAATAAAAAAGAAAAAAGTAAAGCAAAGGTTATTTAAAGTATTAAAGTAAAGAAAAAAGTATTATAAGGTGGTCACTCTTTAGTCGAAAATGTATTTGATACAATAAAAAAGAAAAAATTAAAATACAAAATAGAAGCGATTCCTCAAAGTTACATGGCATAGTTTTTAGTATTTTTTTAATATTAGTTGATTCAAGAGTTGCCCACTCAATCTGTTGATTCGGAATCGTGGGATGGGTCGCTGTAAAAGACGATGAATTGGTTTCTTTTTCTATCCCTGCCACTCATTTTTGTTAGTACCTTCTAGAATACTTGAAGAATCAAAACTTTCAATTGAAGGTATTCTTTCAATGGGTAGAGCATTTTTGCTTATCTTCGTATCGTCCAAAAGTGGAAACTTAGGGAAGTGCTTTATAAACATATGTATAAAAAGAACATATTTCCTTTAGCTCTGTCATGCCTACTATAACTAGTTATTTTGGTTTTCTACTAGCGGCTTTAACTATAACCTCGGCTCTATTTATTGGTCTGAGTAAGATAGGACTTATTTGAAATTAATTGAATGAATAATTCATAAAAAGAAACCCTTCTGTGGTATTCCACATATTGTCTAGTTCCTTACCGTACCACGTTAATTACCAATTATTGGTTATTGAGATTCCTAGGCAGGCGGATTAATATTTAGGAATAGATATTACCTCTCTTTTTAACCTTTCAAATTCAAAAAAAATAAAATCAAATTCAAATGATTGAAGTCTTTCTATTTGGAATCGTCTTAGGTCTAATTCCTATTACTTTGGCTGGATTATTCGTAACCGCCTATTTACATACAGACGTGGTGATCAGTTGGACCTTTGATTAATTAACATCTCTTTTTTTAACTGACCCCTCCCTTCTTTATTTATCCGAGGGGGAGGTCAGGGTCAAATTCAGATTGCTGTTCAATTATTTCAGTTCAGTGTGTATGGTTTTAGATCTAAGACGACAAGAGCGGAATCACGCTCTGTAGGATTTGAACCTACGACATTGGGTTTTGGAGACCCACGTTCTACCGAACTGAACTAAGAGCGCTTTCTTATCACAACGAAAAAGGCTGGAAATAAGGAGATTCTCTTTTTTTACCCCAACAATTCTTGTATGTGTATACTATCATATATCATAAAATAGAAATTTATGTATGTCAAAATGAAATCGATCGAAAAAAAAAAAAAAAAAAGATCTCGCGTTACTGCTGCTCTGAGCGGTAATTGGTAGGGATGACAGGATTTGAACCCGTGACATTTTGTACCCAAAACAAACGCGCTACCAAGCTGCGCTACATCCCTTTCAATTGGCCTACAATATCATTGTAAAGAATCCCTGTCTTGTTTTCCACATCCTTATTTTTTATTCCCTCTAGTGATATGCAAAATGGATCTTGCCTTTTCTTGTTTTTGGTCTCATATCATATACCATATAATAATAATTTATTATTATTTTTCTTGGGAATTCGCAGGTGTAAAGTGACCCATTTTCTGTTTTAAGAAAAAAAAAAAAAAGAAAATCAAATCTTATATACCGAATCATTGCGCATTTCAATTTGAATTAGGGATTCCGCGCACAAATACAAGTGGGCCTTTAACTACATATACATCTCTTACCATAATATATTCCAATAGGGAATACAAAAACAAAAAAGAAGGAGGATTTTCAATGCGAGATCTAAAAACATATCTTTCCGTGGCACCGGTACTAAGTACTCTATGGTTCGGGTCTTTAGCAGGGTTATTGATAGAAATCAACCGTTTATTCCCCGACGCATTGACATTTCCTTTTTTTTCATTCTAGTTATTGAACTGGAACGGGGTGAAGAAGATTCGAGCTAGAATCAAATATTTGTGACTAATCTCTCTTTCCCCTCTTTTCGTTTTTTTGTTTTACAATTAGAAAGAAGGAAAGCGAAAGAAAAAAGGTGGCTTCAACCTCAGCGAAACCCGGGTTCAGGCTCCGATTAAATTAATTATTAATTATCCAGTTAAAAGCAAATAGACAGGTAAAAGAAAACGGAAATCGAAATATGGCTAGGGTAAGAGTATCCTCCACTACAAGATCCTTAAATGAAATACTGGACTGCGATTTAGCAATATAGTTAGAAATTCTTGTATTACTTATTATTTTTTATTTTGATTTCCTATTTATTTACTATATTGATTGCATAAAATCTTTATTTCATAAGTTTTTTTTGAGTGGTTAGCAACTTCTATTTTTTTGTCCCGTGCTTCTTATTCGTTGCGGGTCGGAAAATAGAAAAGTTGGGTGAATCAAAAACCCCAAGGAGGTTCATGGCCAAGGGTAAAGAGGTCCGAGTAAGGGTTATTTTGGAATGTACTAGTTGTGTTCGAAACGGTGTTAATAAGGAATCAAGGGGTATTTCCAGATATATTACTCAAAAGAATCGACACAATACACCCAGTCGATTGGAATTGAGAAAATTCTGTCCCTATTGTTACAAGCATACACTTCATGGGGAGATAAAAAATAGATAGAGTCAAGCCGCGTGCTTTTGTGTCACCCTTCCAAGGGACATGAAAAACTAATCTAGATATATATCTAGATTATTTCATATATTTTACTAAAAACAAATAAATAAATCTAGACAAACCAAATCCTATAATTGATTCTATAAATCATTTTTTGATTTCATCGAAATGGTATTTTAGGGATAAGGAATAAACAAATTATGGATAAAACCAAGCGACTCTTTCTTAAATCCAAGCGATCTTTTCGTAGGCGTTTGCCCCCGATCCAATCGGGGGATCGAATTGATTATAGAAACATGACTTTAATTAGTCGATTTCTTAGTGAACAAGGAAAAATATTATCTAGACGGGTGAATAGATTGACCTTAAAAGAACAACGATTAATTACTATTGCTATAAAACAAGCTCGTATTTTATCTTCGTTACCTTTTCTTAATAATGAGAAACAATTTGAAAGAAGTGGGTTGACCGCTAGACCTCCCGGTCTTAGAACCAGAAAAAAATAGGCTTACTCTTCAATCAAAATAAAATCAAATCCGAAGAATGGATTTTTCTTTGTTTTGTTCAAAAATCTGTGAAGCAGCCGTGCCGTAAGATTATTTTACCGATATGACGGATTAGTAATCAGTAAACCTCTCTCAATAAAACAACATAAAAAAGCATTCTTCCTTAGAATTAATTTTCTACTCTACCTTCCTCTTACTGGAGTTCATTCTCCAGAGAACTCCGTTTAAAATTATAATGGATTCCTTCCAATTTCCTTATTTTATAATCTCATTGGAAATCATATAAAGACAAGTCCTATTTGATATAGCTATTTGTGCAAGTATCTTACGATTAAGAACCAACTGCGCCTTATACAGATTGTATATTAATCTACTATAACTATAGGATACCTGATTTCCGCGAATTACTGCATTTATTCGGGTGATCCACAAACGACGAAAATCTCTTTTTTCCTATCTCTATCGCGATGAGCCGAAACCAAAGCTCTTATTTTCTGTTGAGTAATTGTTCGGCTAAGTCGTGAATGAGCCCCGCGAAAGCTTGATACAAATAAACGCATTTTTGTTCTACGTCTCCGAGCTATATATCCTCGTCTAATTCTGGTCATTGAATAAATGAAACTTTGATGAATAACTAATTGATTTCCTTTCTTTCAGTTATTCTTTTCCCCTTTCCTAGTCTATTAATAACAAAACGGACTCTTCCAATTTATAAAATCAAAATTCCAATGGCTTTTGCTACTCTAACCTTCCCGACCACGCTTTTACCTTTTGTCGAGGCATTGGAAAGAAAATAGTAAAAAAAAAAACGAAAGTAGTAAATAGATAAAGAAATTGTGGGTTCCGTCGTCTCTATGATTACTTCTTAAACGGTGAGGCCCTCTCTATACACCGGAGCCACTTCCTTCATTTAATCAATTCTATTGGTAACTTGTACAGTTACCACTCTTCGGCTCTACCCATGAATTTTATAGTAATAGGTCTTTCATAACGAGATAGACCTTATACAGTAACGGTATTTAATTATGAAGATTGGTGGGGTAGCTGACCTTGTTAGTCCGTTCTTGCAGAGTAGAAAGATAATCTTTCTGCTTTTTTATAGTATTTCCCCCGCTTAATGGATAACTATTTGTTACCAATGGGGAATTCTTTCTCACCTTAAATTAATTGCAAATTGAGGTGGTGGAATTGCGCCAGTGGAAACCATAAATTTCATACACAATAGAAAGATATGATAGATCGATCTTTTTTTAGATAGTGAATGGAGTTCTTCTTCTTCTATTCTATCCGATTCACAGGTACTGATCATTGATACTTAAAAAAGGGTTTCTTTCTTTTGGTTTGTCTCAGCCCATGATTGAAACGAGTCGCACATACACCCTTGTACATGTTCCTCGGCGCTGAGGACATCCCCGCAGAGCGGGGGATTTGGTAACATTTCTGATTGGCTGTCTTGGGTTTCTAATAAGTTGTTTAATAGTTGGCATGCTGAATTATCCATTATGGGCTGGTTTAGATCGATCCTAACCGGATGATTATGAATTTCTTCTGTTTAATAGAATATTAAACCCTTAAGAAGTGACTGCTATGTTTTATCCAACCGCTACAAGATCAACAAGGCCATGAGCTTGGGCTTCTGTTGCTGACATAAAAGTATCCCTTTCCATGTCTTCGGATACAACCCATAAGGGCTTGCCCGATCTTTGTACATAAACCATTGTAAGGATTTCGCGCAGTCTCAGTAGTTCTTCCGTATCCAGGATAAATTCTCCCGTTTGTGCCCCATAAAAGCGCCAATAGGTTGATGGATCATGACCCTGATGATATATTATAACATAATAAAAGGTTCCTCTATCTCGCTCATTATGAGCTGCCTTTTTTGTTTTTGAATAAAAACAAAACAAACACCGAAATACGGAAACACCCATATGGCTCGCCAATGGAATTTGCTTTTTACCCTTCATCAACAAGGATAAAAAGGGGGTTCTATTATACCCAGATGGGTAAATGACCCAATTACCACCCTTCTTTTTTTTTGAGGAGTTCAAAAATACTATGATGGCTCCGTTGCTTTATATATTTATTTCTTTTGTGATTCAGCAATCCCAAAGTTTCTTTTTTTTTTTTCAATCAAAATAAAAAAAGAAATAAATCAAAAATAATCTTCTTTTTTTTATTTTCGTACTCTTTCATACCATAAATCTTGTGAATTGTTAATTGTTAAGAACCTTCCGGTGTGAAAAAGGTGTGTGGCGCTGCAATAGGCCTCCGATAGGTAAGATAAACTCGGAATACCCCTTCTTTATCTCATACTACTGCTTCGATACATAATCAAATATTTTGAAAAAAAAACACTAACAATTTTCATATCGAATTCGAAGTGCCATGCTATTATTACTTAATATTAAGAATTCATATGGCGAAGGCATAGTCTTCTTTTTTCTCTCAAATAAAAAACTCATTGGCGCCAAGCGTGAGGGAATGCTAGACGTTTGGTACTTGCTCCGGCGGCCAGGAGAAAAGACCCCATGGAGGCGGCCAATCCCATGCATATGTCTGTACATCGGGTCGCACAAATTGCATAGTATCATAAATTGCTATCCCGGGTATTACCCATCCGCCAGGAGAGTTGATAAATAAATACAAATCCTTGGTCTCGTTCTCTATACTGAGATATACCATAATACCAATAAGTTGATTCGAGATATCGCTCTCAACCATTGACCTAAAAAAGTAATCTTTCTCGATAAAGTCGGTTGATTAGGATAAAACAGTATCCCTTCGGAGCCGTACAGGCATCTTTGATGCATACGGTTCAACAAAACTTGCGAAAAACGAATCAATGTGTAGCTCCTAGCCCCTTTCCTTTCTTTTTTCCTCGCTTCTATCGAGGGGCTTTTCTTCCGGTTTTCAAGAACGCTGAGTTTAGCCGGTTTCCTAGACCTATAATATTCTAATATAAAAAAGAATTCACTAAACTTATCGAACTAACTTTTCATTGATGTATTTTTCATCGAGATCCGATCCAAAAATCACGATGCCATTTTCTTGTTCCTGAATTGAATGGGCTTCTTCCATTTTTTTAGGTTTAGGCTCTACTCCGAGTAAGGATTCGCCCGATTTTGATTTGCACATATAGGACAAATGCCCCCAATACCACGTCTCTTTTTTGCTATGACTTACCCCTTTTTTAATTCATTTCTTTCATGTCTTCCGCCAAATATTTGACATATTCATCATATTTAGCATTCCGTTGATTAACGTTTGAGATCGCTTTTCGAATAAAGGAATCGTTTATGATATAAGTAATAATCATAGATATATTACCAATTGGGTTTTCTAAACGGAGCCTGGATACCTCATTTTATTGGTCCAGCCAAGACGACCATAAAATTGATTTCTTGCTAATATTAATCTGGATGCTTCCTCACGAAATAGATCTAATTGCACTTCATTGCATTTCACGCTACAAATTTTTGATAATTCAATCAATTTTATGGGCGAAACAGAGGATATCTCGATCGGGGGAGAGAACGGGGAAATCCCATATGACCCAATAGATCTGACAAGTCGCACTATATGTCAACCCAAGATGGATGCTTGTCCCCGGGACTTCGATAAGGTACTTTTGGAACACCAATAGGCATAAAATGAAAGAAAAAAGAATTAAGTACTCTAGTTCACTTTGATGTGGAAGCGTAATAATGGGCTTCTTGTCTTAATACTAGTGGCCGTTATCTTAGTTTATACATAGATTGACGAAGTTCATAAAATAAAGGAAAATTCTTACGAATAAGTCTTTTGAATGATGACCAAATATGGATACATTCGCTCATAGAAAAGGGAATCAACCCCCATTGCGTATTGGTACTTATCGAGTATAGAATAGATCTGCTTCTCTTTTTTCCTACGAACCGAACTCTTCCATTATTACTAAAAGAATAGAACAAATATTAATATTAATCCCTTTTTCGAGATAATCCCCTGAAAAAAGGGGTACATAGCATAGTTTTTTTCAATGCAATAAAGTTACATAGTGTCTATTTTTTATTAATAAAGGGGTAGTCCCATGGGTTTGCCTTGGTATCGTGTTCATACCGTCGTATTGAATGATCCCGGTCGTTTGATTGCTGTCCATATAATGCATACAGCCCTGGTTGCGGGTTGGGCCGGTTCAATGGCTCTATATGAATTAGCTGTTTTTGATCCCTCCGATCCAGTTCTTGATCCAATGTGGAGACAAGGCATGTTCGTTATACCCTTCATGACTCGTTTAGGAATAACCGATTCATGGGGTGGTTGGAGTATTACAGGGGGGACAGTAACGAATCCGGGTATTTGGAGTTACGAAGGTGTAGCGGGGGCACATATTGTGTTTTCCGGATTGTGCTTCTTGGCAGCTATCTGGCATTGGGTGTATTGGGATCTAGCAATATTTGTTGATGACCGTACAGGAAACGTTCTTTGGATTTGCCTAAAATCTTTGGAATTCATTTATTTCTCTCAGGAGTGGCTTGCTTTGGTTTTGGGACATTTCATGTAACAGGATTGTATGGTCCTGGAATATGGGTGTCTGATCCGTATGGACTAACTGGAAAGGTACAATCTATAAATCCAGCATGGGGTGTGGAAGGTTTTGATCCTTTTGTTCCAGGAGGATAGCCTCTCATCATATTGCGGCAGGGACATTGGGCATATTAGCAGGCTTATTCCATCTCAGCGTCCGCCCGCCACAACGCTTATACAAAGGATTACGTATGGGCAATATTGAAACCGTTCTTTCCAGCAGCATCGCTGCTGTCTTTTTTGCAGCGTTTGTTGTTGCTGGAACTATGTGGTATGGGTCAGCAACTACCCCCATCGAATTATTTGGTCCCACCCGTTATCAATGGGATCAGGGATACTTCAGCAAGAAATATATCGAAGAGTCAGTGCTGGACTAGCCGAAATCAAAGTTTATCAGAAGCTTGGTCTAAAATTCCTGAAAAATTAGCTTTTTATGATTACATCGGAATAATCCTGCGAAAGGGGGATTATTCAGAGCGGGTTCATGGATAACGGGGATGGAATAGCTGTCGGGTGGTTAGGACACCCTATATTTAGAGATAAAGAAGGGCGTGAACTTTTTGTACGTCGTATGCCTACTTTTTTTGAACATTTCCAGTTGTTTTGGTAGACGGAGATGGAATTGTTAGAGCCGACGTTCCTTTTCGAAGGGCAGAATCGAAGTATAGTGTCGAACAAGTAGGTGTAACCGTTGAGTTCTATGGTGGCGAGCTGAATGGCGTGAGTTATAGTGATCCTGCTACTGTGAAAAATATGCTAGACGTGCTCAATTGGGTGAAATTTTTGAATTAGATCGTGCTACTTTGAATCCGATGGTGTTTTTCGTAGCAGCCCAAGGGGCTGGTTTACGTTTGGACACGCTTCATTTGCTCTGCTTTTCTTCTTCGGACACATTTGGCATGGTGCTAGAACCTTGTTCAGAGATGTTTTTGCTGGTATTGACCCGGATTTGGACGCTCAAGTGGAATTTGGAGTATTCCAAAAACTTGGAGATCCAACTACAAGAAGACAAGTAGTCTGATGCAGCATTGCTCTACTATTTTAGTTTCTCGCTTCTGCTTCTATTTTCGATTTGTGCTTTTTATTTAAAATAAGGTATAAGGTACTGGAGAAATATGGATTTAAATCGCCGCCCTTTTTGATTCTTTTTTTCTTTAATCCGGGGGATGATCCCAATAAACAGGTATGGAAGCTATAATTGGAAACCACGATCGAATTTATGGAAGCATTGGTTTATACATTCCTCTTAGTCTCGACTCTAGGGATCATTTTTTTCGCTATCTTTTTTCGAGAACCGCCTAAAGTTCCAACTAAAAAAACAAAATGATTTTTTTTTTATCTCAATGAAGTAATGGGCCTCCCAATATCGGGAGGCCCGTTACTTCTACTTCAACTAGTCCCCGTGTTCCTCGAATGGATCTCTTAGTTGTTGAGAGGGTTGCCCAAAAGCAGTATATAAGGCGTACCCAGTAAAACTTACAAGTAACCCAGATATAGAGATGGCGACTAGGGTTGCTGTTTCCATTATTATAGAATTTCAAGACCACACTGGATCCATGATAAGATCGTTTATTTACACGGAATGGTATACAAAGTCAACAGATCTCAATCAATACAAAATAGGATTTATGGCTACACAAACAGTTGAGGGTAGTTCTAGAGCTCGTCCAAAAGAACTTCTGCAGGGGGCTTGTTGAAACCCTTGAATTCGGAATATGGTAAAGTAGCTCCTGGATGGGGAACTACTCCTTTGATGGGAGTCGCAATGGCTTTATTTGCGGTATTCCTATCTATTATTTTGGAGATTTATAATTCGTCCGTTTTACTGGACGGAATTTCACTGAATTAGAATGAAATTTACAGAATCACAAAATACTACCTTTTAATAAGCATTTAGGTATCGGATTTTGATTTTAGTTGATTGGTAGTTCGACCGCGAATTTTTTATTTCTGTATTTCCGGAATATGAGTGTGCGACTTGTTCGAATTGATCCTATTGATAGTACAGAGCATAGATCTGTCGTCTGATCGAGATGGCTTTACTCCGTCGGATATTCATTCGAGTATCTGGAGCACGGAATATATGAAATAGATCACGAAGTATTCGAACTATGATTCATACTTAATATTCAGACCCCTTGGCCGGATTCAAAAAATTTTCCAAAGACAAAATTTGCAATTGCAAGATTTTTCTTCTTTCAATTCCCCATTTCTGCTTTTATTTTACTCAAGCACAAACTTGAATAAATGATGATCCAAGGATTCTTACTCATGGAATCTTTGGACTTAGTTTGAAGGTTTTATTGAATCATCGTGGTTCTAGTATGAATCTGAGGTTTCAATTGATTCATAGGGTCTTAACAAGAAAATTCCTATCAATAATAAAGAAACAAAAGTCAAGCTGCATTACATACAACTCAAAATAACAAATCAAAGAAAATGAAATAGGTAAATAGAAGATTCAAGAGGCCTGTAACGATCAACATAAAGATAAGCGCGTCGACTTGATTTTTTGGCATTCTAATTATAACCACAAGAAAAGCTTTCTTATTTTGATTCTTTCGTATTTTTAGATAAGATTGAATCAAAAAATTAAGAAGTTTCCAATTTTATATTCCATACCAGTATTGGGGTGGTTTTGTTGAGCCGTACGAGATAAAATTCTCATATACGGTTCTCAGAGGGGAGTTCTCTTGGTTTACCTATCTCAATAAAGTCTACGATTGGTTCGAAGAACGTCTCGAGATTCAGGCGATGCAGATGATATAACTAGTAAATACGTTCCTCCTCATGTCAACATATTTTATTGTCTGGGAGGAATTACGCTCACTTGTTTTTTAGTACAAGTAGCTACAGGGTTGCTATGACTTTTTACTACCGCCCGACCGTTACTGAGGCTTTTGCCTCTGTTCAATACATAATGACGGAAGTTAACTTCGGGTGGTTAATTCGATCGGTTCATCGATGGTCGGCAAGTATGATGGTCCTAATGACAATCCTGCACGTATTTCGCGTGTATCTCACCGGGGGTTTAAAAAACCCCGCGAATTGACTTGGGTTACAGGTGTGGTTCTGGCTGTATTGACCGCATCTTTTGGTGTAACAGGTTATTCTTTACCTTGGGACCAAATTGGATATTGGGCAGTAAAAATTGTAACAGGCGTGCCCGAAGCAATTCCGGTAATAGGATCGCCTTTGGTAGAGTTATTACGCGGAAGTGCTAGTGTGGGACAGTCCACTTTGACTCGTTTTTATAGTTTACACACTTTTGTATTACCTCTTCTTACTGCCGTATTTATGTTAATGCATTTCCTAATGATACGTAAACAAGGTATTTCTGGCCCTTTATAAAATTATACAAAATCTAGATTATAGCGATTTGTAATCAACCCTTTATCTTATTGCTTGGGGGAGGAACAATAATATTTCATTGCTACAATATGGATTATTGACAAAGAATAAGACATGGAGTTGGAAATTTCCCCTCAACTCCATAATATTGGACTTTTTATTTGACATGAATGAAATGAATAGTTGACGGGAATTCTCCGAAGAGAAAATGGATTATGGGAGTGTGTGACTTGAACTATTGATTGGGCCGTGCAGAAATATGTCTTTAATCTGCTACATTGGAATTCGCGACCAAATGTGTCTTTGTTCCAACCGGCACCCCATAGAGAGGATAGGTTGGTTCGATTGAAAAGAATCTTTTCTATGATCAGCCCCAAGCATGCCGCGCATGAGCAGGCTCCGTAAGATCCAGTAGAATAAGCGATGTGGCATAATCTAGATTATGTTTAGCTAGATTCTAGATTACTTACTTAATAGTATGGAAATGCATTCATTTCTTCTGCACCGATCCCGATTTATGATACTATCGGAGTGAAACAAGGGGTCTAAAGAAGAGCAGCGGCTATACTATATTAGTAACAAGTAAATCCTTTGTACGCGAAAAAGAAAAATATCAGCTCAATTTTTTTTTTGTTGTTTTTGGATAAGGGTGAATCACAAGGGCTGAGACGACCCAGAAAGCTCTTGATCATGATCAATTTTGTAAGCCTACTTGGGTATGGAGCATACACCTGTAAGAACCGAATTCCTTGCAATTGATAGTTGCAACTTCGTAAAACGGAATCCGGTAATTTTACATATAGAATCATCCCGATATGCGTAAAATATAGATTTTCGAAAATCTATATTTCTTTTTTTATCTATTTCTTTTTTTATATGTATCCTTTTAGTTTGGTTGATTCTTGCTCGAGCCGGATGATGAAAAATTATCATGTCCGGTTCTTTGGGGGGATGGATCTATAAGAATTCGCCTATCCCAATAACAAAAAAACCTGACTTGAATGATCCTGTATTAAGGGCTAAGTTGGCTAAGGGTATGGGTCATAATTATTATGGAGAACCCGCATGGCCCAACGATCTTTTATATATTTTTCCAGTAGTAATTCTAGGTACTATTGCATGTACCGTAGGCTTAGCGGTTCTAGAACCATCAATGATTGGTGAACCCGCGGATCCATTTGCAACTCCTTTGGAAATCTTACCCGAATGGTATTTCTTTCCCGTATTCAAATACTTCGTACAGTACCCAATAAGCTGTTGGGTGTTCTTTTAATGGTTTCAGTACCTACGGGATTATTAACAGTACCTTTTTGGAAAATGTTAATAAATTCCAAAATCCATTTCGCCGTCCCGTAGCGACAACCGTCTTTTTGATTGGTACCGCAGTGGCCTTGTGCTTGGGTATTGGAGCAACATTACCTATTGAAAAATCCCTAACTTTAGGTCTTTTTTAAATTGATTCAATTGTAAAATATCATGACGTGTGTATCTAGGGAGTAGTCACTTCAAAGTCAAAGTGAATTCTCCCTAGATACTTCTATTCAATTTAATTCCGGTCTGAATATATAGACGGGTCTAAAGGTGCAAAGCCATTTCAATTTTCGCGTTTTTTTTTTTTTTTTTTCTAAAGAATAGAAAAATTGCACTAAATTCAATTGATTTAAATTTTTTTTTTTTCGGTAAATCAATTGTGAAATGCTTTTCTATTTCTTTTCTAGAATACTCATTATCTGCTTTACATCCTCTATGCGAAAGTGTTCAATTTTCATAAGGTCTTCTTGACGCGTATTCAAAAGGTCGAATAATGTATGTATATTGGACTTTTGAGACAATTATAGATCCTGGGAGACATTTCTGATTGGTCAATAAAAATCGATTTCAATGCGATTTCTTTTTTCTTTTTCGTTAGTTTAGCCAATCTATCATGAAAAGTAAAAAAGGGTAAAGTAACCTTGTATTGATTGTTCTCTAAAGGTAAGTTTTCGTCTTCTGCCTGGAGAAAGGGAATAAATAAATCAATCAAACTCCGGGAGGCTTCACGAAGTGCTTCTTTAGGAGTTAAACTTCCGTTTGTCCATATTTCTAGAAAAAGGATCTCTTGTTTTTCATTGCCATTCCCATAAGACTGAATACTATGATTCGCATTTCGAACAGGCATGAATACAGCATCGATAGGATAACAATTTCCGTCTTGAAAGGTATTTGGCGTTTTTATATTATATCCTCGACTCCTCTCGATTTGTAATCCAATAGACAAATCAATTAGGCTAGCTATGTGCTATGTGCTGCGTATTATCAACGATTTCCACAGAAGGCGGCAAGAGGATTTACATATCCCGGGCCTTTGACACAAATAAGCGCGTCACAAGTTCCATAAAGATTACTTCTCAATACAATATCTTTCAAATTCATTAAAATTTCATGTACCGATTCTTGAATACCCACTATGGTAGAATATTCGTGTGGGATTTTCTCAGATTTTGCGCGTGTAATACATGTTCCTTCTATTTCTCCAAGCAAAACTCTTCGCATCGCAATGCCTATTGTGTCGGCTTGACCTTTCATAAGTGGAGACAAAATAAAGCGCCCATAATAAAGACGCTTACTGTCTGCTCTTGATTCACACACTTCCACTGCAGTGTCCGAGTAGATACTTTTACTTTCTCTCGAACCATAGTAATATTATTTGTCAGATCATTGAGTCATTTATTTCTCTTGAAATCTCTTCAATGTTTATTTCTACACCCGTCTTTTTTTAGGGGGTCTGCAACCATTGTGTGGCATAGGGGTTACATCCCGTACGAAATTTAAAAGGATACCGCTTCTACGAATAGCTCGTAATGCCGCATCTCTTCCGAGACCAGGACCCTTTATCATGACTTCTGCTCGTTGCATACCTTGATCCGCTACTGCTCGAATAGCATTTCCTGCTGCGGTTTGAGCAGCAAAAGGCGTACCTCTTCTTGTACCCCTGAATCCACAAGTACCGGCCGAGGACCAAGAAATTACCCGACCCCGGACATCTGTAACAGTCACAATGGTGTTGTTGAAACTTGCTGAACATGAATAACGCCCTTTGGTATTCGACGTCCACTTTTACGTGAACCGATCCGTCCCGGCCTACGTGAACCACTTCGTGGTGGAGATTTTGCCATATTTGATCATTTCATAAATATAAGTCAGAGATATATGGATATATCCATTTCATGTCAAAACCGATCTTTTATGTTGATTTGTTCATCGGTTACTTTCTAAACTTTTCGAAAGATTATCCTTGTCTTTGTTTATGTCTCGGGTTGGAACAAATTACTATAATCCGTCCCCTCCTGCGGATCAGTCGACATTTTTCACAAATTTTACGAACTGAAGCCCTTATTTTCATAATTGTTATTCCTTAAATGAATTTCGAATCTACTTATTGGAAGTTGGAAGAAAATAAGTTTCTTGAAATTTTTGAACCGCGATTTGTATCCCCCTGAAAGGAATGTTGAAAAATCACCTAATCACTCAAATCCTTTTGTGTAGTCTATATATTATTATTATATCCTCCAGTTGAATCTGAATCATAACGACTTCCTTCAATTTTGCCTCTAGCCACCGGGAGTAGATGTAGAAAAACGGGTCGCATCCCTCCTGAAACATAATCTAGAATCTTACTTCGCTCTCTAAACTATCTAAAAGAACCCGGAGCATACCTTTGGTAAGTTATTCGGTAATTAAACCTCGAGGAATCCTCCCCTTTTTTTTTTTCTCACAACATAAAAGTAAGCTCCAAATACAATTCGGATAGCAGAATAATTACCATATATAACACAAAATTTCTCCACCGATTCTTTCCAGTCGAGCCGCTCGGTCTGTCATTATACCCCGAGAAGTAGAGAGAATTACAATCCCCATCCCATCTAAAATTCTAGGAATTCGTCGATAGTTAAAATAGATTCGTAGACCGGGTCGACTGATTCGTTTTAAATTTAAAATGGGTCTATACGGCCCTTTCCTATTCCTTCGATGTCGTAGGGTTAAAACCAAAAACTCTTTTTTGTTTTCCACGAGTTTCCTTGCGTTTTCGATAAAACCCTCTCGCAAAAGGATTTTAACAACGTTTTCGGTGATGTTAGTAGATGCTATTCGAACCGTTCCCTTTCTATTCATGTCAGCATTTCGTATAGAAGTTATTATGTCAGCAATAGTGTCCTTGCCCATGATAAACTGAAAATTTTGTTGCTTCCAAATTTTGATATAATCAACATGTTCTTTTTTTTATGAAAATTATTAAAAGTATATGCGTGAGACATACTCTACTAAATTTTGATTTATCTATTTTATTTTCTTTCATACTATCACTATATCGCGGTCCCCTCTTATAATACTTCAGGTGCTAATGAAACTATTTTAGTAAAATTCAACTGTCTCAATTCCCGGGCGATCGCACCAAAAACTCGAGTTCCCTTTGGATTTCCTTCGTGATCAATGACAACTGCAGCATTGTCATCGTACCGTATTATCATACCGTTATCACGTCTGAGTTCTTTACAAGTACGTACAATACAGCTCTGATCACTTCTGATCTTTCTAGAGGCGTATTGGGTACTGCTTCCTTGATCACAGCAACAATAACGTCACCAATATGAGCATATCTACGATTACTGGCTCCTATGATTCGAATACACATCAATTCTCGGGCACCGCTATTGTCTGCTACATTCAAATGGGTTTGAGGTTGAATCATATCGTTTTTTGAGTCCGTTTTTTTAATGTTTAATTTAAAGTAAAGCACTGAAAGGACGAAGTAAAAAGTAAAAAAAAAAAGAAAAAAAAAAAAAAAAAGACCCGCATTTTTTATACCCAAGATTTATTTCCTTTGTTTCGACATTCCTATCCCGAAATAATGAATTGAGTTCTTATAGGCATTTTGGACGCCGCTATTGAAATAGCCTTTCGAGCTATATTTCAGCTACTCCACTCATTTCATAAAGTATTCTACCCGGTTTAACGACGGCTACCCAATATTCGGGGGATCCTTTACCGGACCCCATACGGGTTTCCGTGGGTCTTAGTGTAACTGGTTTGTCTGGAAAGATACGTACCCATATTTTTCCACCGCGCCGTACATTTCGTGTCATTGCGCGGCGCCCCGCTTCGATTTGTCTAGATGTGATCCAAGCGGGTTCAAGTGCTTGAAGAGCATATCTGCCGAAACAAATATGATTACCTCGATAAGATATCCCTTTCATTCTTCCTCTATGTTGTTTACGGAATCTTGTTCTTTTGGGGTTATAATTGATGGTTCTTTCTCAATGCCATCTCTACTACAGAACTGGACATGAGAGTTTCTTCTCATCCAGCTCCTCGCGAATGAAAGGACTAAAAACGATTTTATCAAGATATAGGGGAATTTAATGAATAATATACTGAAGCATAGGATTTTTTGAAAGTTCATCTAATTAATCTATTCTAAATTTGTATATCATGTTTAGATATAGAATTGAAACATTTATGTTCTATTTATAGATAATCTCAATGTCTTTTTTTTTTTATCGTTATAACAAATCTTTATTTTGTTTTGCCCTTTACCATATCGGATCGATCAAAATGAATCAATCCAATAAAATCAAAAAATAAACCTTTCGCGGGCGAATATTTACTCTTTCAATATCTATTTCAGTTGTAGGGTTAGTTCATGACCTCTACGAATAAAAGAATAGTTTAGTTCCTGGGTTCGTTTCGCCATCCCACCCAATAAATCATTAAGATTCATTTCCAATAGAATCTTCTTTTTCTTTATTCACGGGTTCCGTCGTTCCCATTGCTTCTCGATTAATGGTTAGGTCTGAATTCTCCAACGGAGCCCTTAATGAAATTTTTTCTTAAGTCAATTTTCTCAGTTTTTATTGGCTCGGGGCTCTTGATTTTTTTTGTTCCATGAGCGGATTCATCTAGTTAGGGATGAATCAGTATTGATGCTATATTACACTGTTTTTTATGAGATGACTTACAGACCTTACATATTGGAATCTTATATCATTGATATTTTCTTTCTCTCTTTCTCTCATCCTTCCATTTATCCGCATGCTTTTCGATTTTCTTTCACAACTTCGAACTTCACAACCTACAATCAGATTGGGTTTTTATGTTATGCAAATTTCAGTTGCTACAACGATATGACCACTATATTATATCTTGACTGGTTCAAGCTTTCAAATTTTTATTGAAGATGTTCTACCGAATACAAAGACTTGAGAGCTCTTATATAGAGCCTCTAAAAGTAAAAGATAAGACATGACCCTTATCTTTGACAAAAAAAACATAAAGAAAAAGTAAAAAGCATACTACAAAAAAAATCAATCGAATTTTTATTCAACCCTATAGAATTGCGGAATTTCTCATTTTTGTTTTGATTCTCGGAAAGCTTCTGTAGCCATGTGAAAAGCCGGGAGCTTTATGGAGTGAAGGGATATCTAGATGGGGATGTCTCCTGTCTCTTTTTCATACTACTTTCGAGCTTTGGATATCTGTCGGTAGAGCAGATAGTCTTCGTTAAGCTCATCCTTTTCTGCAGTGGTTGTGGCCGGCTGAGAGATTGGCTCAGTAGAGAAACTCTGAGAATCTTGAGTTGGGAGTAGGGAGTGGAAGTCTTCCCAAGGGTCTTGAGCATCTTGAAAAAGGATATTTGTGTAGTCAGGGCGTTCTTCTCGGACGAGAATACCCTTTGGACTAGAGCTAGATCCTGGAGCGTTTTCACTAGATCTTGGTAAAAAATCAAGAGAGTGAGATGGTCCTATGGATGTGTGACAAATGTCTGTTGGAACTGGTTGGACATTGTTGAGTTCTAGAAGATATGTTTTGAGTGGGAATGGATATGGAAATGTTTTCCATTCATATGCCTGGTCTTGTGTCCAATAGTCTCTAGTGACTGGGTGCTGAAAATATGGTCTGTGAATGATGAAAACTGAGGTAAAAGATCTACTTCTTGGTCAAGGGAGAGATGGTGCATGATCAGGAGTTGGGATATACCTGAGGGTAGGTTGGACAAGAAGAACTAGTTTAATGGCATACAGGACTATAAGACACCAAACATACCATAATTCATCTTTCGAAATGGTAAGAGATGGATTGAGAGTGAATCCTGTAAGAAACACGTGTTCTAAGTGAAGGGACAAAAAACAGAGTGGTTGGGTTCTGTAGACATTCATGAAGTACCTGAAAAGGAATTTTCTAGCAAAGTCTTGGATTTGGAAGGTTGAACTGAAGGAGAGATTGAGGGGAAAAGTCTTTTGGGTTAAGGCTTTAAAAGGAAGAGAACGATTCATTGCTATTATGGGAATGGTATGGATGGAGGTGATGAGGGTAGGTTTATTTATAGATGGACGGGTGAGAAAATCAAGAATCAGATTTTTATCACCTTTGATATGCTGAACTGTAAAGTCATACTTGGCAAACCAGACTTTTAAACTGAGTAATTACTTGTCTGGAAGCAATTTGTTCTTGAAGTCAAGGATCTTTGGGAAAGAGGAGTTATCCATCATAATAAGGAAATTGTGACTAATTAGATGGAATTCAAATTTCTTCATTCCATACTTGACTGCTAAAATCTCCTTGTAAATGACATGATAATTTTTCTCTGCATGCTTGAATTGTCCACTTGCATGAGCACAATAGGACTCTGTTTCTCCAATTTTTTCTAAAAGAATAGCACTCCAATATTCATCACTGGCGTCGGTCTGGAGAATTCTTTGTCCTGTTGTGGGAATCTTTAGTGGTGGTGGTGACTGAGAAATCTTTTTGAGCTGTTTGATAGCTATTGTCTGTTTAGGACCACATGGTGGGGGTTGTTTCTTTAGCATGCATGACAATTTGCTGGTGTGGACCGCAACTTTGGAAATAAAGTCTCTCAAATAATTCACAATTCCAAGGAACTGTTGAATTTGTTTTTTATTGAGATCTGTATTCGTAAACTTTGTCAATTCCTCTTTAATGTGTGGTCTTGGATGGTAGTGACCATCATGTAATACCATGCCTAAAAGGTCAATTGATTCCTTTCCAATGCTGCTTTTCTTTTCAGAAAGCATTATGCCATGTTCTTGCACAATATCAAGGAAATCGGAAAGCAGTTTTTGGTGGGTCTAGTGGTTGGTGGAAAACAACAAAATGTCATTGATATACACCAGAACATGATGGAGGATAGGAGAGAATATTTTTACCATTGCCTTTTGAAACAGGGAAGGAGCAACTTTGAGACCAAAGGGCATTACTGTCCACTGATAATGGCCATTGGGTATACAGAAAGCCGTTTTAAGTCTATCATAGGGTGAAATGCCGAGTTGCCAAAAACCTGCTTTAAGATCAAACTTTGAAAAGATTTTGGCTTCTTGAAGATGGACAAATAGTGACTGGATTTTTAGAAGAGGAAACTTTTCATCTCTGAGAAAAGCATTGAGAGGCTGATAATCAATTACCAATCTCTTTTTTCCTCGAACTAACTCAGATCTTTTTTCAACATAAAAATCTTGACAGGCCCAATCTGAAGTTGTGGGCTCAATGAGACCTTGTTGAAGCAATTGATCACATTCTTGTTTGGCTTCCTGCATGAGTTGCTTTTGTGGGATTTATATCTTCATTTAACTTAAAAGGAAGTTGAATGAAGAACTTGTCATTTTTCCAAAGAGGGAAAGGATGACTAAATTGAGAATGATTCTCAAGACAGAACTAAAGAAGTTTTTGGGTGATGGATGCATAAAGAAGGGCTGTATCTAAGAGAGTATGCAGACGAAAAACATATGTATAAGGAAAAAACATTTGTTTGAACTTGATTCCAGTTGGTGTGATGTGTAGGATATCAAATCCTATGAGAAGATCTTTATTTGGTAAATCTGAACCAACCATTTTTTGCCATATGATACAGTTTGGAATGAACTAAATCCCAATGGGTTTTTTGGTAATTAGTAAGGTTTTGAAGATTTCACCATTGGCTACTTTGAAGAATTCAGTATGATTTTCCCAACAGGAAGAAGGGAGAAATTTAGCATACTACGTTGTACACTAGTATCAAGAAACCAATAACAGGATTAGGTTTGTGAAATTTAGAAGGAAGAGCTGAAATCTTTACTGAAGAAACAGTAGGTTTAGAATGAACCTGGTTAATTTCTTGAACAGTAGAGATAACAAAAATTTCATCTAACTCAGAATCATCTGTTGACTCTGTGAGAATGAATGATGTATGATCATCATATTCCGTCTGTTTAGAGAAATTAGACTCAACATCTTCATGGTCAGAAAGCATTGAGGATTGTTGTAGATGTTGGATGAGGCGAACAGCTTTGGCAGATTTGTTTGGATAATTTTGGGCAAAATGATCGCGTTTTTTGCAAATAAAATAACGGTTATGCTTCTTTTTTCTAAATTGTGAGGGATCTTTCTTCTTGAAGTATCTGTAAGGTTTTTTACATTTCTTGGAAGACCTGTGGGAGTGTTTTTGAAAATGACCTTTCTTCTTGGTTGCACAAGTGCATTTTTATCATCTTTGCACTGGATCTTGAGATAAGGTTTTTTACAGGCTGAGGCAAAAGGCTGTCTATTTTCAATGAGGTCTTTGAAGAAGTCTTTTTGTTCACACAATCTGTCAAGACATAACATAGTCAACTGGAAGATTTTTCCAAGGGAGATGTTGGCTATGTCCAGGTTGAAGGCTGTAAGCTACCTCTGGAGTTCTGGCTGGAGTTCTGGAGGAAGTGAAGCAATGAAAACATGCTTTAAAGTTGGATCATTGAATCCATTCAACTTGTAGATACCATTTAGTTCAGCGAGAATACGTGGCGTTGTTATACCAGAACTATAACAGTTAAAACTATTCTTTGGACCAGTAGTCCACAAGTTCGGGTTTACAGCCGATATACCTCTGAGATCAAAAGCTTTTAAACATTTTCATCTCGGGTTATATAACCCAAAACAAACTTTCCTTTAGTCTAAAACAGGGTACCAAACCAGATAAGAAATTATCAAAAGCTTTCTGATGCACAGGATCCTTGCAAGAGGCAAGTGCAGAGCATACTTACTTAAGTTTCAAAATGAACATATGTAAGTTTTCTTCTTATTTTTAAAACTTTATAGCTTCATTGACAGAGAGAAAAAGAGAATTTAAAAACTCATGATTCCGGAAGCGGAGATTTTATTATTTTCCGCTATGCTTCTAACAAAGAGAAGCTGAGCTTATATAGGAGAAAACCAAGGAAAATGATAGGACAGGGCCCCTATCACTTTTCTAAAAGCAAAGACATAATTTCAAGCGACAAGCTTTTGGAAAAGTAAGGCAATAAAGACAAATTAAAGCATGACTCATGCTATAATTATTACAAACTTTGAAAAACAAAAAACAAAAGCAATAAAGACAAATTAAAGCATGACTCATGCTTTAATTATTACAAACTTTTGAAAAAGTAAATGAAATGTGCATGAATCACGGAGATGAGAGATTCATATAGTCTTCATTAGAGGAGCTATCAGTCTCATCTTTATCTTTTGAAAAGAGGACTTTGAGTGATGGACATGGAGTTTCTAGTGGATGTTGATGATCTGGGCGACAGGGTGGCCAAGGGCAAAATATCTTACGCCAAGAAGAGGGTGGTCTTGAGCATCTTGGTATAGAAAATCAGTGAAGTCTAGTTTTTCTTCCTTGATGATAATGCCCGTGGATTTCGGTTTTGAAATTGCTGAAGGAGTGGGGATCATGATGATATCATGCTGTGGACCGAGGGAGGTGTGAGAAATGTCTCTGTGAGGAGCAGGTTGGTGGTTCAGTTTACAAAAGAAATTAGAAAGTTCCTTTTGAACTTTCTTGTCTTGTTCAAGGATGGATGGATAAGGTGTGGTGAACCATTCAAAAACTTGATCTTGAGTCCAGAAGAAGTGTGTGTCTGGGTGTTAGAAGTATGGCCTATGAATAATGAACACAGATGTGAACATTTTTGCTTCTGATGCTGGCATACGTTCCAAATTATGAAATTGGGACAATTGTTGAAGTTTCATTCTCCACTATGGAATTGGAGAAAACCATTCAAGAAGCGTCCAGAGGAGTGAGGTGGATTTGTCGGGATTGAACAAATGTTCTAAGGTGGTTGCTACTGGAACAATAAGTTTGGTGGCATAGAGGACAGTTAGGCACCGGATGTACCATAATTCATCTTCTGAAATGTCTCTGGAAGGATCTAGGGTTAAACCTATAAGAAACAAGTTTTCTGGATGGAAAGTGGAAAATGGAAATGAGTCTAATAAGAGATATGCTTTCATGAAGAACCTAAATACAGCTTTCTTTGCAAACTCTTGTATGGCAAAGACTGTGGTGAAAGTTTTCCCAAGGGGAAAGGTTTTTTGGGTAAGAGCTTGTGAGGGGAGTGAAGTAGCCATGAAGATGACAGGAAAATGGTGTTATGAGGATATGAAGAACAAGGATTTATCTGGTTTAGCAAGTCATGAGAACATATCAGGAATAAGGTTGTGGTCTCCTTTTATATGCTTCACAGAGAATCATATTTTGAAAACTAGTCTTTTAGCCTAAGCAACATCTTTTCTGGAACATTTTTTTCCTGTGAAATTCATGATGTTGGGAAAAGCTGAGTTGTCCATTCTGATAAGAAAGTGATAGCCGATAAGATGATACTCGAACTTTTGAATACCATGCTTGACAGCAAAAATTTCTTTGAATACACTGTGGTAATGGATTTGTGTGTCAAAGAAGTGTCCACTGGCATAGGCAATAAAGTGTTTTTTGCCATCTGTTTCTTCAAGGAGGATGGCCCCCCATAATTCATCACTTGCATCAGTCTGCAAGATTCGCCTGCCATCGGTGATGAGCTTTAATTGTGGCGGATTTTGCGCAATTTGCTTTAACATTGTGACAGCAAGTGTGTGGTTGTTATTCCACGAGGGTGGATTTTCTTCAGCAAGGCTAACAGCTGGCGGGTGTGATGATCAACATGAGGAATAAAATCCCTGATATAATTAATAATACCAAGGAATTGCTGTATTTGCCTTTTGGAAAGATGCTGATCTGGAAAGTGGATAAGATCTTGAGCAATGTGCTTTCCTGGCTGATAGTGGCCGTCTTTGATAGTCATTCCAAGGAATTCAATATTATTGGTAGTAATTGTGCTTTTCTTAGCAGATAACATAATTCCATGAGATTGAATAATATCAAAAAATTGATTTAACAAATGGCGATGATCATCTTGTGTACCTGAAAACAACAAAATATCGTCAATGTAAATCAATGCACTATGTAAAATGGGTTGGAAGATGTGGACCATGGTTTTTTGGAAAATAGATGGGGTTGTTTTAATACCAAAAGGTAAAACTGTCCATTGATAGTGAGCATTGGGAATGCAAAAGGCAGTTTTGTAACGTTCTGAAGGTTTAATTCCCAGTTGCCAAAATCTGGATTTAAGATCAAATTTTGAAAAGAGTTGAGCATTTTTGAGATAGGTGAACATGCTCTGTCTTTTTGGCAAAGGGAATTTGTCATCTTGTAAAAACATGTTTAGAGGTTGATAGTCAATGACTAATCTTTTTTTTCCTCTAACAATCTCATAATGTTTTTCAACATAAAAAGCTTGACAAGCCCATTGAGAACTAGTGGGTTCAATAAGACCTTGGGCCAACAACTGAGAACATTCCTTTTGGGCTATGATTAAGTCGGAAGGACTCATTCCTGGATAAGTGGCTTTGGTTGGATTGACATCTTCATTCAACTTGAAAGACAATTGAACAAAGAAATGTGGATTTTTCCACGGAGGATTTGGATGGTGAAAGTCAACGTGAGACCCAGGACAATATTTCAAAAACTTGATGGAAATGTCTTGGAAATGCTGGGAGGTTTCAGACAAACCATAAAGCTTAAGAATAATGGTGAATGGCTTAAACATGGACTTGACTCGAATTCCAGTAGGAATGATTTGGAGGTGTTTTATCTGGTGAATGATATCAAAGCCTAACAAGATGTCCTTATTAGGCAGATAACACAATTGGGAAAGATTTGAATACCAATGGATTTTTTGGTAATCAACTTGGTGGTGAAGAATTTTCCATTGACAACTTTGAAATTTTCTTCATAATGTTGCCAAGACTGAGATGGAAGAATGTCTGGGTTTAACATACTTCTTTGGGCTCCGGTATCAAGAAGTCCAATGGCGGGAATTGGTCTCTGGAATTTGGAAGGTAAAATTTGGAGTTTTATGGAAGGGATAGGTATGGTAGTGTCTAGAGACAAAAGTTATTGGTGAAAAACAGTTTGAAACTCATCATTTTCAGAATCATCGGATGAGTTTTGCAGTGCGAACACTGTTTCATCAGTAGGCTCCTCTTGTTCTGAGAAGTAGAACTCAATTTCATCTTTGTGAGGAGAATAATCAGTGGTGGCTTGTAAATGTTCAAGAAGTCTGATTGCTTTTTTCTTTTTTGTTGGGGCAATCCTTAGCATAATGGCCTTTCTTTTTGCAAATGAAGCATCAGCTTAACTTTCTCATTTTCTGTTCTCCAAAAGAAATAGATCTTTTCCTGAAAAACCTGTATGATTTTCGCCTGGATTTTGATCTAGGAAACGAATCTGGATTATTGAATTTTCGAAAATGCTTCTTCTTTTTGGTGCTGCAATCACAATCTTTCTTTTTCTTGCATTTGATCTGTATGTAAGGCTTTTTGCAAGCACTTTGGAAAGGCTCTTTGTCTTTTAACAGTTCTTTGAAGAACTGTTTCTGTTCACATAATTTTTCCAACATCCTTTGGCGATCTGGAAGATCTTTCCTAAGGAAATGTTGTCAATGGTGAGATTAAGACTCGTAAGCTGCCTCTATATGTCTGGTTACAATTCTTCAGGTAAGGATGCCAGAAATACATGTTTGAGAGTCGGATCATTGAACCCATTGAGCTTATAAAACAGGATTGACATCCATTTGTAATGGAAATCAAGATCTTTAGAGTTGAGGGAGCAGCATTTCATATTGAGGTAGTCTCTTCTTGCAGCTTCAAAGACTGCGGCTGATTCGCCAATGAATTGTTCATGAATGACAGAAAGAGCAGTTAAGACATTAGGTAGTTGCACAAACTGTAATTGTCTGTACTCTCCTAAAGTATCAAACTAATCTCTTAAAGATCCTGTAAAACGGGTAGCAAGTTCCCTAAGGACTGATGCTGTAGTAGCATTTGCTCTTAACATTTGGAGATCTGTCCAAGCAGCTATTTCGGATAATCTGTCTCTCCACTTAGCTGCAGGGATATCATCAAAAGTGAACCATGGACCATTTGGGGCTGAGCAGGTCGGGTTGGAGCTGAGGATGCTTCTGGTGGATCTTCCTCAATATCGGAGGGGATTTCAAAGAATGGGTCAGTTCTTAAGGATTGAGCAGGCTCAGTTTCTTCAGGTTGGGCCATAAGGATTCTAGTGATGTCAACATAAGATTTTTCAGAATCACTAGATGAAATGAAAGAGTCCAGGGAAGATTTGGTTTCAGATTTAGATGGATTTTCTAAAATGGCTAGATTTGAATAAGAAGTTTGGTCTGTATCATATGGATATGGGATTATATGTGCACTGTATTGTTGCATCGGGGATTTATCTTTGGCCTGAGTTGGTGTTGGTTGAGGAGGAAGTGAGATATAAAGAGATGGTTGCTGTTCTGGGATGGACAAAGGTGGTTGAAAAGGTGGTTTTTCTGGTCTTGGTCGAGGATGAGGTTTAGATCTAGATGGTTTTGGCAGAGGATTATTTCTAAACAAAGTATGTGTCATGCCAAATAATTTGGACAGGTCTTGTGGTTTTATGGGAGAAAGCATAGGTGCAAATGGATGGAAGGTTGGGCTGATGGGAGGTAATGGTGGAGAGGTGGTAAATAGTGTGGGCCTTTGCCTTTCTGACTCAATCTGTGCAAGTTCTGCTTTCAATTTTCTGATTTCCTTTTCTTTCTAGTCAAATTTTAGGCCATAGTATCGATGACTCAGCATGGTTCTTAATTCTGAATCTAATTGAGAGATTCTGGATTGAAGATTCTGGTAAATCTGCTGCATCTGGGAAGTGATTGAGTCCATCTTAGACTCAATATGATCAGTTCGTAAATTGATATGATTAACCTTCTTATGGATATCAACCAAGGTTTCATTTTGAGCTCTGGCATTTTGGGTTTGCCAGTTGAGAACAGCCTTAAAAGGTTTGGGGTCTTCTAAGTGACCTGTGGGAGTTATGGCTGAAGGGTTTGGTGATGACCTTTCGGTGTGGATCGGTTTGGGTTTCTAAAACAGGGAAATTAGAAGAATAATCTTAGGAGGTTGATGAAAACATCATACAAGCCATAGGCTGTATGGGTGGTTTGAAATTCTGGATATGTGGAAAAACTCCAGGCTGGTGGTGGTGGAGGATTATGAGGTGGTTTAGGTTGGTTGTGTGAGCACGGAGTTTTAGGGGTTTTCTTTTTTGGTTTTCTTTTTCTTCTCCGCTGTAGGTCAACATCATCTTCTTCCCAATCATCCCAACAGGGACAATCTGGGTCACAATTTCCTAATCCTGGTGAATCCCAAAGAAAGTGGCCATTAAGTTTGGCAGGGTAAACAAGATATCCTTCTGAATTGAATCCTGTAATTGGCAGCTTTTCTTGAGCTGTCTAAATAGCTGTAACCATGGCTAAATAAGTGAATGAGAGCCGTGGAAGCTCCTCTAGTGCTGTTGGTGGAGGTCTAAAAGTCATTCGGAAAGTTCCATTAGATTTTCTTTCAAACATACTTTATGTTGTCTGGATAGGAGAAGTATTGGTGTGGAACTTCTCATAATTTGAAATCCATTCCAAGGGCATGAGTTTTATGAGTTCATGTTTAGGAATCTGTCTTGGGATTGTGATGATGGTTGGTATCTGATCTGATTCGGCTAATACCATGAGGGCATCAGAGTGGTGCTCAGGTGTAGGAAGATCTAAGGCATGGTTCTGGAGCCTATAAACCAATTGATGGTGAAGAGTTGCAATTTTTGCAGAAGAGATTTGTTCTGCACCTTGAATTTGTACTTGGACTTTCAAGGCAGTAGAGAGATTAGTGTCTTGAAGAGAAAGGTTGAAATTGGGATAGAAAGTGAGTAAAACACTTCCAGCATGAAGAGTGGTTAAGACAATACCAATAACAACATTTTGGTAATGGGTGAACCTAGTATCCAGCATAGCAATTCTAGTTGTGACTGGTAATCCTTTCCTTCCATGTAAGGTGAGGATTAATCTGACTCCTCTGATATGGAGATGAGTATAACTTCTCTTTGCCAATTGGAAATCAATTCTGGGGGAATTTCTAAAGTGACATATTATTCAGCTGGGGTAGCCTGAAGGGAACACTGATCCAATCGGGATGACTAGATATATTTTTTTGGATGTGGTCTTCTAGTGGAAATAAGGGTTCGGATACTGCGCGTAAAGGAATGTGGACGTTTATAGAGGTGATAAGGACTAAGAAGAGGAAAAGAAGATTCATTTATCTGCGCAAATTTAGGGATATAGGAATATTCAACTAAATTTTCGATCTTACTAGCAGTGTGTTTTAAAGCATGAGTCATGCTTTAATTTGTCTTTATTGCCTTACTTTTCCAAAAGCTTATCGCTTGTAATTATGTCTTTGCTTTTAGAAAAGTGATAGGGGCCCTGTCATATCCTTTTCCTTGGTTTGCGCTTGAGAGAGCAACATTTCATTTGATGAAATTCTTTTCTAGAGGCTTCATTTGCTGCAGCTGGTTCTCTAATGAATTGTTCATAAATGACTGTAAGAGCTATGTCAATTATGGTTTGAATCAGTTGAAGTTGTCTGTATTCTCCTAGACTTTCAAACCAATCTCACAAAGAACCAGTGAATCTGGAACAAAATTCTCGGAGGACCAATTGAGACTGTGCATTTGGTCGTGTCATTTGTACGTCGACCCAAGCGCAAATTCTTGGTGCCTGGCTAGTAATTTGTGGCGAGGAATGTCATCAAAAGTAAATCACTATGTTGAAGATGGTTTAGAGGAATTTTTAGGTGTTGGAGGATTTGGAGGAATAGGTTCAGTTTGCGAACTGCCTTGTTCTTCATTTTCATCATCAGATTCTACAATTGGTGCAGATGTACTCGGTTAGTCTGTCTTAGTAGATGGTTGAACCATAAGTAGCCTAGAGATATCTGCATATTGGGACTCTGAGTTTGAGGAAGATTGCTCATAGGAACTGGAACTATTTTCAGAGGATGAGTCTGTATCTGGATCATTGTTCTGCGTATCAACACTCTGGTAAAAGTATTGGTGGGCTGGAGCTTCAGGTATTGGAGAGGTTTCTTTGGGCTTTGGTTCTGAGATTCTAACTTTTGTAGCTGGCTTTTTGGATGTTGATGGTGTTATTGGGGGTTCTTGGTTTCTGTAGAGAAGATGGGAGATACCAAAGAACTTGTTATAGTCCATTGGTGGCTTGGACGGGTTATAGAAAGGTTGATATGTATCAAATCAGTCGACTGGTATCATAGCCACACGTTCTCAAGCAGAGGTGGTATCATAGTTTAATGTGTTCAAGCGTTACTTGTAAACCTAGAAGAATTCCTATTAACATGGCATCTTCATCTACAAACTCAGTTTCGACTGAATCTTCTCATATTTCTCTTTCTTCTACGCTCTCTTTACCTAGTTCTTGTCAGAAACATGTAGCTTCAAAAATCGAAAATCTTGTTGAGTACTCATATATCCCTGAATCAGCCCAGATCAATGAATCACATTTTCCGGTAATGAGCTCATATCATCTTTACAAACAAAAAACCTCTTTCACCAGAAGCATCAGAACCTTGATTTCTACTAAAAGACCTCTGCCCAAAGAGTGCATTCAGTCTTCAAGACTGGACCAATGTGCTCTCCAGGCCACTCAGAGTGAACAATATGTCACACTTGAAATACCTACAGATCTCATGACCAACTAGAAACGAGAAGGGTATACGCATCTCTATCTTAGTGGAGTAAGGTTAATCCTCGCCTTACGTGGAAGAAAAGGCTTACCTGTTACAGCTAGAATTGCCCTGCTGGATACCAGATTCAAGCAATACCAACATGCTGTCATTGGAACTGTTTTGACTACACTCCATGCTGGAAGTGTACTATTAACCTTTTATCCCAATTTCAACATGTCCCTTGAAGACCCAAATCTTCCAACAACTATAAAAGTCCAAATCCAGCTCCAAGGTGTAGACCAAACAACTACTTCAAAAATAGCCACTCTCCATCACCAAATAGTGTATCAATTACAAAATCATGCACTAGACCTCCCCACTGCACAAACAACCACAAATGCATTAATGATCCTAGCAGACACTGATACAATTCCAACAATAATCCAAATACCCAAACAAATTCAAAAGCAAGATTTGCTTAAACTCATGCCACTTGAATGGCTTTCCAATTATGAGCAATTTCACCAGAATTCAGAGTCAATCCAAACCTCTAAAGCCACTTTTTAAAGAAGATCTGATGGCCAAGTCAAGTTTCCTTCCAAACTCCAGGACAATCCTCAGATCCAAAAGCTCCGAGGCTTTCTTATACCGCTATGATCACGACAGTATCCTCGGTACAAGAAGAAAACCTTCTAGACTATGGATTTTCTTCAGAAGGATATCTAGTTTATCCTAACAAAGTCAATGGTCACTTCTTATGGGATGTTCCAGAAGCCCATATGTGCAACCCAGATTACCCTTGTCTGGACGATTTATATGAGGATGATGAAGACTTTGAAATTATGAGGAGAATACGAAGGAGAAAAAAGAAACGTTCCCATTCAAAAACTCCTTGCAGATCGTATTCTCCAGAACCACCAGATGATCCAAGCTCAAGCCAGCCTTTACCAATCTACAAAAAGGCTCTCAAATGGATAGAAAAAAGAAGACAAAAAGGCCATTCCACAAGAGCCTATTCCTTCTCCAACAAAGTTTAGGTCATGCCTGATGTTCTCTTCCTCCAGCCAGTCTTACCAAGAATCTTTTCCCCCTCTTGAAAAGCAAACAAATCCACAAACAAAAGTTGTTTCCCAGCTTTTTGTGCAGTCACCCATAACTTCTTCTGGTCAACCAGAAGCCCCAAAGCAATATGAAGCAGTCTTAAATTAGCAAACTCAAAATGCCAATGCTCAAAATCAAGCACTTCATAATCGTGGGAGAAAGATCGATAAGGTTGTAACTCAAGTGACAAAGACAGAAACAAAAGTGGATTCTCTCAACGCTTAACTAGAACAAATTTATCTAAATCTGTAGAGTCGAATCTCTGAACTGGATATTGACCTCAGAACGATGATTAACAATCGTATATGGGGACTAGAATTCAACAAAAAGGAAGCAGATATTAGAAAGTTGAAAGCGGAGCTAGGATTGATGCAGACAAAGAACAACCATCCCTCTTTACCAAAACTCAATCTATACCTATTCCTGCCCCTCCATTTGATACATATCAACATTTCTATAACTCGTTCAAGCCACCAATGGACTATAACAGGTTCTTTGGTATCTCCCATCTTCTCTACAGAAACCAAGAACCCCCAATAACACTATCAACATCCAAAAAGGCAGTTACAAAAGTCAGAATCTCAGAACCAAAGCCCAAAGCTCTCCAATACCTTAAGATTCTCCAAAAGCAACCCTTGAGCCAACAAAGAAAGACAAAGCTCTAGCCCACCAATACTTTTACCAGAGTGTTGATACGCAGAACAATGATCCAGATACAGACTCATCCTCTGAAAAAAGTTCCAGTTCTTATGAGCAATCTTCCTCAGACTTAGAGTCTCAATATGCAGATATCTCTAGGCTACTCATGGTTCAACCATCTACTAAGACAGACAAACCGTCTGCACCAATTGTAGAATCTGATGATGAAAATGAAGAACAAGGCAGTTCGTAAACTGAACCTATTCCTCCAAATCCTCCAACACCTGAAAATTCCTCTAAACCATCTTCAACATAGTGGTTTACTTTTGATGACATTCCTCGCCACAAATTGCCAGCCAGGTACCAAGAATTTGCACTTGGGTCGACATACAAATGACACGACCAAATGCACAGTCTCAATCGATCCTCCAAGAATTTTGTTCCAGATTCACTGGTTCTTTGCAAGATTGGTTTGAAAGTCTAGGAGAATACAGACAACTTCAACTTATTCAAACCATAGTTGACATAGCTCTTACAGTCATTTATGAACAATTTATTGGAGAACCAGCTGCAGCAAATGAAGCCTCCAGAAAAGAATTTCATCAAATGAAATGTTGCTCTCTCAAGCGCAACCATCTGGAGATGCATTACAAAAGAATGAGCATGCTCTACTACAAGTTGAATGGATTCAATGATCCAACTTTAAAGCATGTTTTCATTGCTTCACTTCCTCTAGAACTCCAGCCAGAACTCCAGAGGTAGCTTACAGCCTTCAACCTGGACATAGCCAACATCTCCCTTGGAAAAATCTTCCAGTTGACTATGTTATGTCTTGACAGATTGTGTGAACAAAAAGACTTCTTCAAAGACCTCATTGAAAATAGACAGCCTTTTGCCTCAGCCTGTAAAAAACCTTATCTCAAGATCTAGTGCAAAGATAATAAAAATGCACTTGTGCAACCAAGAAGAAAGGTCATTTTCAAAAAAACTCCCACAGGTCTTCCAAGAAAGGAAAAAAAACCTTATAGATACTTCAAGAAGAAAGATCCCTCACAATTCAGAAAAAAGAAGCATAACCGTTGTTTTATTTGCAAAAAACGCGGTCATTTTACCCGAAATTGTCCAAACAAATCTGCCAAAGTTGTTCGCCTCATCCAACATCTACAACAATTCTCAATGCTTTCTGACCAAGAAGATGTTGAGTCCAATTTCTCTGAACAGACGGAATATGATGATCATACAACATTCATTCTCACAGAGTCAACAGATGATTCTGAGTTAGATGAAATTTTTGTTATCTCTACTGTTCAAGAAATTAACTAGGTTCATTCTAAACCTATTGTTCCTTCAGTAAAGATTTCAGTTCTTCCTCCTAAATTTCACAAACCTATTCCTGTTATTGGTTTTCTTGATACTGGTGCACAACGTAGTATGCTCAATCCCACAGTTCTCCTTTCTTCCTGTTGGAAAAATCATACTGAATTCTTCAAAGTAACCAATGGTGAAATCTTCAAAACCTTACTGACAGTTACTGTCCCTCGACACTACTATTCCTATACCTTCCATCAAACTCCAGATCTTGCCCTCAAAATTCCAAAGGCCCGTCCCAGCCATTGGTCTCATCGACACTGGCGCCCAACGAAGCATGTTAAACCCACACATTCTTCCATCACAATACTGGACCGAGTCTGAACAACATTTACCTTTCACAGACATCCTGAAGCTCTACAATATGTCTGACACCCCCCAGTCCTACCAGGATATCTCAACCAAACTTTTGAGTTTCTGTCCAGAGTCCCATAATGAGTTCTCCCATCCAAATCCATTGTGGAAAAATAAGTTTTTCTCCAGAAGTCTCAAGTGCCCTTGCGGTTATCCATGATCAATTTCTTGGAGACCTCTCTACGGTTTTTGAAGAAATCAATGGAAAAGAACACTTTATCGCTTACGCTAGTGGACAATTTTCTGACACACAGAAGCATTACCATAGTGTGTTCAAAGAAATCTTAGCGGTAAAGAATGGCATCAAAAAGTTTGAGTGACTTTCAAGGTTGTGGGCAAGTTGGGATCTTAAAGAGAAAGGTTAAAGTTTGTATAAAAGGTGAGTAAAACACTGCCTGCAGACTTATTTTTCCACAATGGATTTGGATGGGAGAACTCAGTATGGGACTCTGGACAGAAACTCAAAAGTTTGGTTGAGATATCCTGGTAGGACTAGGGGGTGTCAAACAGATTGTAGACGAACTATGCTTGCCCAGCGCTATTATGGCCCAAAATTTGACCAAAAGGAAAGGGAAATCAGACGCTTAAAAGCTGAACTTGATCAGATTGAATCTGAAAAACAAAGACTTCCAACACCACCACTGGCTTGTATGATGTTTTTGTCTACTTCTTCCAACTACTCTTCTTCTTTTCCTCCTTTAGAAACCCACACCGATTCCCAACGCAATGTGGTGTCCAAACCCTTTATCCCTTCAGCTATAACCTCCACTAGTCACCTTGAACCACCCAAACCTTTTGAATCAGTCCTCAACTGGCAAACCCAAAATTCCATTGGGATTCAGTTATTTCCAAACTGTATCATATGGCAAAAAATGATTGGTTCAGATTTACCAGATAAAGATCTTCTCATAGGATTTGATATCCTTCATCTGATAAAAAACCTACAAATCACACCAACTAGAATCAAGTTCAAACAAATGTTTTTTCCTTATACAGATGTTCTGCATCTGCATACTCTCTTAGATACAGCCCCTCTTTATGCATCCATCACCCAAAAACTTCTTCAGTTCTGTCCTGAGAATCATTCTCAATTTAGTCATCCTTTCCCTCTTTGGAAAAATGACAAGTTCTTCATTCAACTTCCTTTTAAGTTAAATGAAGATATAAATCCCACAAAAGCAACTCATCCAGGAAGCCAAACAAGAATGTCATCAATTGCTTCAACAAGGTCTCATTGAGCCCACAACTTCAGATTGGGCCTGTCAAGCTTTTTATGTTGAAAAAAGATCTAAGTTAATTCGAGGAAAAAAGAGATTGGTAATTGATTATCAGCCTCTCAATGCTTTTCTCAGAGATGAAAAGTTTCCTCTTCTAAAAATCCAGTCACTATTTGTCCATCTTCAAGAAGCCAAAATCTTTTCAAAGTTTGATCTTAAAGTGGGTTTTTGGCAACTTGGCATTTCATCCTCTGATATACTTAAAATGGCTTTCTGTATACCCAATGCCCATTATCAATGGACAGTAATGCCCTTTGGTCTCAAAGTTGCTCCTTCCATGTTTCAAAAGGCAATGGTAAAAATATTCTCTCCTATCCTCCATCATGTTCTGGTGTATATCGATGATATTTTGTTGTTTTCCACCAACCACCAGACCCACCAAAAACTGCTTTCCGATTTCCTTGATATTGTGCAAGAACATGGCATAATGCTTTCTGAAAAGAAAAGCAGCATTGAAAAGGAATCAATTGACTTTTTAGGCATGGTATTACATGATGGTCACTACCATCCAAGACCACACATTGTAGAGGAATTGACAAAGTTTCCGGATACAAATCTCAATAAAAAGCAAATTCAACAGTTCCTTGGAATTGTGAATTATTTGAGAGACTTTATTCCCAAAGTTGCGGTCCACACCAGCAAATTGTCACGCGTGCTAAAGAAACAACCCCCACTATGGGGTCTTGAACAGACAATAGCTGTCAAACAACTCAAAAAGATTTCTCAATCACCACCACCACTGAAGATTCCCACAACGGGACAAAGAGTTCTCCAAACAAACGCCAGTGATGAATACTGGAGTGCTATTCATTTAGAAAAAATTGGAGAAACAGAATCCTATTGCGCTCATGCAAGTGGACAATTCAAGGATGTAGAGAAGAATTATCATGTCATATACAAGGAGATTCTAGCAGTCAAATATGGAATCAAGAAATTTGAATTCCATTTGGTTAGTCACAATTTCCTTAACTCCTCTTTCCCAAAAATCCTTGATTTCAAGAACAAATTGCTTCCAGATAAGCAATTGCTCAGTTTGAAAGCTTGGTTCGCCAAGTATGACTTTATAGTTCAGCACATCAAAGGTGATAAGAATAAACCAACCCTCATCACCTCTATCCATACCATTCCCATAATAGCAATGAATCTTTCATTTCAAAGCCTTAACCCAAAAGACTTTTCCTCTCAATCTCTCCTTTAGTTCAGCCTTCCAAATCCAAGACTTTGCCAGAAAATTCCTTTTCAGGTATTTTATGAATGCCTATCGAACTCAACCACTCTGTTTTACGTCCCTTCACTTAGAACACTTATTTCTTACAGGATTCACCCTCAGTCCAAATCTTACCATTTCAGAAGATGAACTATGGTATGTTTGGTGTCTCACAGTTCTATATGCCACAAAATTAGTCCTTCCTGTTCAGCCAACTCTCAGGCACATCTCCACACTTGATCATGCACCATCCCTCCTCTGGACATAACTTGAATGGTTTTCACCACTCACATGGTGGGGCAAACAGCTTCAAAACATTTCAAACCACCACCAGCTAAACAGACTTCCTGACCAAGAAGCAGATATGTTCACCTCCGTGGTCATCATACACAGGCCATATTTTCAACACCCGATCGCAAGGGATTACTAGACACAAGACATGGCATATGAATGGAAAACATTTCCACATCCATTTCCAATTAACCATGATCCGGCTGTAATCTCAACTCTCAAAGCTTTTCTTATGGAGCTCAATAATGTCCAACCAGCCCCATCAGATATCTACCACACCTCCATAGGACCATCTCACTCCCTTGAGATTTTACCAAAAAGCTCAAACATGTACCCAGGATCAAGTTCCAGCCCTCAAGGAATTCTCGTCCGAGAAGAGCGTCCTGATTACATCAATGTCCTTTTCCAAGATGTTCAAGACCCTTGGGAAGATTTCCAGTCTCTTCTTCCATCTGAATAATCTCAAAGCCTACCTACTGAGCCAGCCCCTCAGCCAAAACCTACCGACAATGATGAGCTTAATGAAGATTATCTGATCTATCAACATATACGAAAAGATCGAAAGCAATATGAAAAAGAGACAGATGATATTTCACCATCCAGATATCACTCCACTCCATAAAGCTTCACATGGTTATAGAAGCTTTCTGAGAATCTTGGCTTTAATAAAGATAGACAGTGGTCATGTCCTGTCTAAAGTGTGTTTTTATGTTTTTCACATGTGTACTTTTGCTTTTGTCGTTTTCTTTAAAGATAAGGGTCATGTTTTATCTTTTGCTTTTAGAATCTATATATAAGAGATCTCAGGCCTTGGTATTAGCAAGGAACATCTTCAAAAAAAATTTGAAAGCTTGTTCATATTCCTCTCATGTCATTCTAAGTTCTTTTCTTATTCTAGGGAACGAGTTAACACTTGAGCCATTATTCTAAGAGCATTTCATTTCTATCTCTATACTAAGTATGCTCTGCACTTGCCTTTGAGTAAGGATCCTGTGCATTAGAAAAGTTCTGATTTATTTTCAAACCGGTATGCCAAAATTATTTTCTCACAACGTTCACCCTCTCTAAAGGTCTAGGAGATGACTTGTCTTTGGGTGGTATCGTGGGTAATAGTTTTTTTTTATTTCCACACTTAATTTTATATAATTTTAATGCCTCACATTTTGAACTTTAAAATAAAATAAAGTTTTATGAATAATAACAATTTTAACCAACA
>NW_006262201.1:22554473-22591942 GCF_000493195.1 Citrus x clementina | reverse complement strand
CGTTAGAGAGGGTGACATTGTGAGAAAATAATTTTGGCATACTGGTTTGAAAATAAATCAGGACTTTTCTTATGCACAGGATCCTTACTCAAAGGGAAGTGCAGAGCATACTCAGTATAGAGATAGAGATGAAACGCTCTTAGAATAATGACTCAAGTGTTAACTCATTCCCTAGAAGAAGAAAAGAACTTAGAATGACATGAAAGGAATATGAACAAGCTTTCAAATTTTTATTGAAGATGTTCCTTCGCTAATACCAAGGCCCGCGATCTCTTATATAGAGATTCTAAAAGCAAAAGATACTGTAATGGGCTTCTAAGAAACAAATATGTATTTCTCACTTTACAATGGAATTTGAGTTTATAGCACTAGCAACCGCAAGCAAAGAAGTAATGGCTGAGAAATTTGCTATTAGATATAGAGTTGTGGCCACAACCAATGCCATCTATTTCTTTGTACTGTGATAGTGAGCTACTTTAAAGTGTACAATGAAAATCTAGATATATTAGCTGATACCACTCGGGACAACCTCTACCACCCAAAGGGGGAGCCACTCCTTGGCTGTTGATCAAGATGAATTGAGGTTGGAATGTTGGAATTCACAGTCTAAAACTTTTTGATGCACAAGATCCTCCAAAGAGGCGAGTGAGAGCATACTCGTTACAGGATCGAAATGAACTATGAAGAGAGTCTGTTGTTCTTCAAGGAGAATAGAGGAAAAGAAAGAACCTTAGAAAGCCATGTTATCAAAGCACGATTTTATTTAATTCCTAAACGAGTTCTGTCCCCAAACTAGGATAAGTTCTTCTTATATAGAAGAACTCGAGAAGAGAGGATAAGACAGGACCCTTATCCTTTTGCAAAAGTAAAAACATAATTATGAAAGGGATAGGACAGGACCCCTATCCTACTTTCCTTAAAGAAAAAGCAAACATTAGACAACATGATTACAAAGCAAAAGTAAAAGCAAGCTTTTTAGAAAAGTAGATGCTTTCTCATTGATAGGATCATCAATGGCTATGAGAGGGGAACAGGTTGTCAACGTCGCTATCGACTTCTGTGAAGGGTTCTTTCCACCAAGGTAGATGGGCATAGTATTAGTGAGTTGGAGAGTCTGTCGGTGGAACTGAACTGGTTGAAGGTGCATTACATGCTTCCCAAGGATCTTGGGAATCTTGGAAAAGAATGTTGGTATAATCTGGTCTTTCTTCCTTAATTAATATTCCAGTGGACGAAGAATTACTGGGTAAAGGCATTTTAGCAGTGGGAATGACCATAAGTTCATGATGTGGACCGAGGGAGGTATGTTGAATGTCAGTTAGTGTGGGCTGAACATGGTTTAGTTCAAGGAGGTAGTTTTTCAGAGTAGAGACGAGGTTAGGGTCATGTGTTAGAGGAAAACTATGAGGGATGGTTTCCACTCATAGGCTTGATCCTGTGTCTAGAAGAGTTTAGGGACGGTGGACAATAAAGACTGAGGTAAATTGTTCACCTTCTTGATCAGGGAAATGACTGAGGTGATGGTGATTTATGATAAGGCTGAGTTGTTTTCTCCACCAGGAGAGAAGAGAGAAACATTCAAAGAGAGTCCATAACAAGGAATGAGCTTAGGTTGGATTGGTAAGGCACCTGAAAATTGCCTGTACAGGAAAGACAATCTTGGTAGCATATAAAACAGTGAGGCACCATAGGTACCACAGTTCATCTTTTGTTATCTCTGGAGGGATCGATAGTGAGTCCTGTGAGAAAAAGATGATCAAGGTGAAAACTAGGAAAACCAGATGACTGAGTCTGGTATATGTTCATGAAGTACTGGAAAACAAATTTCTTAGCAAAGTCTTGGATTTGATAGGGATTGGAAAAACTGAGATTACAAGGGAAAGATTTCCTTGTAAGGGCCCAATTTGGAAAAGAAGAAGTCATAAAGATCACTGGTACTGTAACGGAGGAGGATATGATAGTGAGAGAAGCTGACGAGAGAGGTCTGGATAGCAAATCAGGGATGAGATTTTGGTCTCCCTTGATATGTTGTACTGAAAAATCATACTTAGAAAACCATGTCTTAAGTCGGAGGAGGTGTTTGTCTGGAAGTGTCTTATTTTTTAAATCAAGAATTTTCGAAAAAGATGAATTGTCTAATCTGACAAGGAAATTATGGCCAACGAGATGAAATTCAAACTTTTGAATCCTATATTTTACGGCTAAGATCTCCTTGTAGATTACGTGATAATGTTTTTCCGATTCTTTGAACTGACCACTGGCATGAGCACAGTAAGATTCCTTTTCGTCAAGCTTTTCCAAAAGTACTGCTCCCCAGTACTCATTACTTGCATCTGTTTGGAGAATGCGTTGTCCTTCAGTGGGGATCTTTAATGGAAAAGGATGCTGAGTAATCCTTTTTAGATGTTGAACTACAGCAGTCTGAAGGGGTCCCCATGATGGGGCAGATTTTTTAAGTATTTTTGACAACTGGTTGGTGTGGATTGTCACATGAGGGAAAAAATCCCGAAGATAATTTACAATGCCTAGAAACTGCTGAATTTATTTTCTTGACATGTGTTCATCAGGAAAATGGACCAGTTCTTGAGCTATGTGTGACCAGGGTGGTAATGGCCATCCTTAATGACCATGCCAAGAAATTCAACAGAATCTTGGCCTAGGATGCTCTTTTTGTCAAAAAGCATAATGCCATGTGATTCTACTATCTTGAGAAAGTGAGAAAGTATATCTTGATGGGAGTCATGATCTTTAGAAAATAGGAGCACATCATCTATGTAGATAAGTGCATGGTGGAGTATGGGCTCAAAGATCTTGATCATAGCTTTTTGAAAAAAGTCAAGGTGCTACTTTGAGACCGAATGACATTACTTTCCATTGATAGTGGGCATTTGGGATGCAAAAGGTAGTTTTGTGACGGTCAATAGGGTGAATTTCTAGTTGCCAAAAGCCAGCTTTAATGTCAAATTTAGAAAAGACCTTAGCATCACAAATATGAACAAACAAATACTGAATTTTCGGCAAAGGGAATTTGTCATCACGGAGGAAACAGTTAAGAGGCTGGTAATCTATGCCAAGACTTTTTTACCTCAGACTATTTCGGACCATTTTTCCACATAGAAAGCTTGACAAGCCCAATCTAAATCTATGAGCTCAATGAGCCCTTGTTGAAGCAACTGAGAGCATTCTTGCTGGGCTAGTTTAAGATCAGATGGTGTCATACCAGGATGGGTTGCTTTGGTAGGATTGATGTCTTCGTTAAGCTTAAAGGAAAGCTTAATGAAGAAGGCCTCATTTTTCCATAATGGAGATGGATGTGAAAATTGACTATGGCTTTCAGGACAGAAAGGAAGAAACTGGTTTTTGTATGAGCCATATGAAGGAGGAGAGTTTGAGATGGAGAACAATCTCAGGACATAAGTGTATGGTTGGAACATTTATTTGTACCGAATCCCAGAGGCTGTAATGTGAAGGTTTTTAATCAGGTGAAGTATATCAAACCTAATTAAAAGATCCTTATTAGGTAGATTGGATCCAACAATTTTGATCCAAAGGACACAGTTTGGAAAGAACTGAATATCAACTGGTTTTTTGGTGATCAGATTGGTCTGGAACAATTCTCCATTGGCTGCTCTGAAATATTCTTTATGCTTTTCCCAAAAATAAGATAGGAGGATGGATGGATTGAGCATGCTTTTTTATGCTTCAGTGTCAATGAATCCGATGACAGAAATTGGTTTGTCAAATTTCTCGGGTAAAAGATGGATTTTGATCGAAGGAATTGGTATGACCAACTGGGTTGTGTGTGTTTGTTGTATTGCTTGGATTACTAAAACACTTTATGGGTCAGAGTGATCTTCTGTAAGAACAAAAGCAGTTTGTTCGTCATAATCTTCCTGTTCTGAGAAGAAAGATTCAACATCATCATTATCTGAGAGCAACGAAGAACTTTGAAGATGTTCCATGAGACGAACTGATTTAGAAGGCCGGTTTGGACAATTTCTTGCGAAATGCCCTTTCTTCTTACAGATGAAACAATGGCTGCTTTTGGATTTTGAGAACTGGGTAGAATCCTTTTTCCTGAAGAAGCGGTAGGGTTTTTTGGGTCTGAATGAAATTCGATTTTTCTTATGTGGGTGTCGGTATTTCTGGAAATGGTATTTTTTTCTTGGTTGAACAAGTGCAATCTTTATACTTTTACAATTGATGGAGAGATGAGGTTTTTTGCAAGCACTTTTGAATGGCTGGTTGTTTTCCATCAGATCCTTAAAAAAACTCTTTTTGTTCACAGAGTTTTCCCCAACAATTTATTGTCAACTGATAGATTTTCCCTAATGAAAGGTTGGCGATATCCAGCTGATGAATAGTGAATTGTCTTTGTAATTATGGGTAGATTTCTTTGGGAAGAGATGCTACGAAGACGTGCTTTAACGAAGGATCATTAAAGCCATTAAGCTTGTAGTACATCGTAGACATTCTTTTGTAGTGGAATCATATATGTGAAATCTAAGTAACAACTTGGCAGAACTGTTAACAAAAGGACTCTAGTGGAATGCAATTGACACATTTTATAGTAAAGCCTTTTTATTATCATAATGTTGGGACCAATTATTTTTATTAATATGAGGAGATTAAAAATTAATAGAAGTGTGATTACAAAAATTATTGTTTGGACTTAGTTATCTTTATTTCAAATAATATAGAGGTAAAGTATGCACTATATTAAGTTTGTGCACGTGACAATATGCAAAGTCATCTTAAAAGTCTAAAAGTTTGCATTCTCTTTAATGTTTTTCTCCCAAAGTAATTTCTATAAATATTAGAAAAATATTTAGTTACATAACATATTATACAATAATTTGGTAACAACTCAAAAGAATAAATCAATATTGCAAGTGGAACAATATTTTGTTCCATTTTAAACTGTTAATGCAATATAACATATATTTTTAATATAACATATATAACATCATAATAGCCTATATCGGAGTCATAATTTTTTATGACTATATGAAGATTATTCCTATAATGAGGTTTTACTATATAAAAATAACCAGTAATAGAAACCCAACTTCGTATTAGAACATCACTAGTTCAAGTTTAATGGGTAATAACAAGTTACTGATAATTGATAGTATTGTAATACTCCACTATTTTATTTATTTAAAAAATGCTTAAAAACACAGTTACTTTTAATATAAATACGAATTCTAAAAGTTTAGCACAATCCAACAATACTTTATTACATAAAAGTAAGAGTCATATAGAGATTTCTTAGTTTATTTAAAAACTTAATTATTACATAAAGCCAAGATACTTATTTTTTTATTAACACAAAGTTGAGCCCATCATAAAATCCCAAGGTCGGTTATGCCCATATGCACTTCGTCTTGGTTAGGACTTGGCGCCAGCTTGCCCTACTCATCGTTACCTGCAATGTAAGGACTTAGTGAGCTAATGCCCAGTAAGATAACACTTTGATGCATGTATAAATTATGATGCATATGAATGACCATTCTTAAAATAAACTTAGAAATACAAAACAACTTTTTTTGGGCCCTAGGTATGTTGCACTACAAGGCTGACACTTTTACTCTTTAAACAATATTAGTTGATCTTTTGGGCGTTACGTATCGCCGTCCCCAAAAGATTTCTCTCAACTTAGCTTTGAGGGCTTGCCCTCCTTAGAACTTTGCCACCTGATAGTACAACCACATATTTTTCATAAATTCATTTTCTGAAATGTCTTCTTCATAATGTTGTACATGATATGCATGCATCCAATGTAACTTATAACATTTGAAATTCCTCGATGCATAACAAAATCAACTCACAACATTATTTGAAAACAAGAGTCTTTAGTATAGGCGGCATAGCCGACCATAGCTTAATTAAGTATAAGTATCACATAATAGGCGGCAGAGCCGACCATAGCATCACATATTAGGTGACAGAGCTGACCATAACATCACATATTAGGCGGTAGAGCCGACCATAGCATCACATATTAGGCGGCAGGGCCGACCATATAAAGATTTAGAATATAACTAATCACACTATAACAACCATCATAATATAAAGGGATTATTAAAACTGATCTTAAGTATAAAAGTAATTTTGTCCTTACATTGCAGTTGAAGTGTTACTTACCTCTTGATCTTGACTTCTCTAGACCTTTCTAAGTTAAGGATTCCTCTACTCTTGTTATTATGACTTAGAATAGAAGGAAATGAAATTTCTAGGTTGCATTGAAAATGAGAGGTGGTGGGGGCTATTTATAGGATTTCTTAAGGCTAATGGATGGCTAGGATTTTGCCACCATAATTCTTGATCAATGGTTGAGATTAACCTTCATAAATAACTTACTAAATTCTAGAATTCTTTAACTTTCTCTACACTTCTTCTTACATCATTGCTTATGTCATCGCTTATGTCATCATTTCTTATGTCATCATTCCTTAAAATTAAATATTATAAACTCAAGGGGCTTGTTAGCTTAAAAAAAATAAATTCTACTATATTTAAGAAAATTGTACCTCACAAGTATGAGCACTACATTTAACTTCAAAATAAAAAATAAAAATCCAAGATGTCAATTGCTCACTCCTAATGAAGTTCAAATTTAGTTTAGGTGTCAAAGTAGCAGAGACATATTATGGAACTTCATCTATATTAACATAGAAGTAGTGCTGCTTCTAGCAAGTGTTTAAAGGTTTGTTGTTGTCAATGTTTATGACACCAAACACAAAGCCATATAATAGTGCTAAAATAAAGAAAACATCTTAGGGAAATAAGATATTAATTGTGTGTATATTCAGTATCAGCAATAAGGAGACTGTATTAAGGAGCTATAGCTACATATGTCTTCATTAATACTTTAAAATGCTTTTTATAAATGGAGGTTTAAATCAAAAGATACCTTCATGTATGCATAATGACACGACTCAAAAATTTTATTACTCCTAAGTATAAGAGTGTCTAGTTATAATATAATCCAGTCAGTCCGGGGTCGAACCATAGGGAATTTAAAATCTAGTAGTCAATTTGTTAAACAAAGAAAATTAATTGCAGGGAAAGAAATCACTAAAAATCAATTTAAAAATATGATAAGGTTGATGAGAACCATCAAGGGAATACCATTAAAGCTTCAAGTGATCCTTTGCACATTCATGGAGGCCCAATTACAAGAGCTAGAGTCAAAAAGATGCAAGCTGCATTAAATGGATTAATTGAGAAAAAATGGATTGAAAATGCAATTCAAGATGCAAGACATCATGAATTGGGCTTGGAGAGAAGACAAGGCATTGTGGGCATTATTCAAGCTATTGGGCAGCCAAATACACAATTTGGATCAAATGCAGAAAGGGCAAATTCGGAATAAATCTGGTATTGATTGAGCCAGAATTAATGTGCAAGCTATATACCGTTTGAAAGATAATTAAGTTAGCTTTCCAATGCATTTTACTGAGCTGGATTTGGAGTTCTCTAGAAGGAGTTATGATCAATTTATTACAGCTTGTTCAGGCTTGGGAATTCAAACGGCTCCTTTGATTATTGAACTTCATTTGTTTGTTTTGTGTCAAGTTTATCAATGTGTTAGGTAAGTCTATCATTAATAATGGTGCGTTGGTGAAGGTTTTTAAAGCACCCTTTGACAAACATATACTTGGAGGGTTGTTCCAATGTTTCCATTTGTATTTTCAGGATCTTGGGTTGCTATGTATGACAATTAAGAGATTAATGTTATTTGAATTTGAAAGATTATTCTTTCTTTGGTTCTTTTGAGAACTAGTGAACTTATCAAGAATTTGCATTCTTGTGGCATTCCAAATTTAGACTTATCACTCACCTTCTCATCTATTTCTTGAGTGGGGCATCAATATCATTCTCTATACCTTCGGTTCATGCTTTTCTTAAGCATTGGGTCAAGGTTTTGTTTGTCATAAATCTGTTTAGAACTTTCTTGGGAAGTTGAAACTATAATTTAAGTGTGAGTTTCAAAGTTTCATTGTGAGATTTCGTATCATTTGGTATTAGAGCCAAGTTCTAATCAAGTTTGAATGTCTTATTTATTTTGATTATAAAAAAAAGGAGAAAAAAAACTTACAAAAAAAAAGATTACAAAAGGATTCAAGTATTTCTACTTTCATCAAATTGAATTTTAGTTATTCATTTTCCTTGACATTGTTTACACACAATATCAATTGTGTTGCTTCGCTTGCTTGCTTTCCTTCAATTCCCTTTTCATTCTTTGTGTTCTCTTAATTTCTTTTCTTTGTTAGTGTGCTGGATTGTCATATTTGGTGTGCCACTTGGTTTTTTTTTCTTGATTGTGTTTATTTAGTTCAATAAAGAATTGAAAGAGAGAATTAAGTGTGGTAAAAGGCAAAATTGTGTGAGATCATTAGAGGGAAAAAGCCAATTTGTGTGTTAAACACGAGAGTTAAGTGACATCAAATTGAGTGAAACACGTGAGGGAGTGTTGTGAGGTCTTTTTGCTAACATTCTTTTCAAATCACAAATATGTCAAAAGATCAAGAAGCTATAGACCAATCAATTATGCTCAAGGCCATGCAACAACAATTTGAGCGCATGAATCTGATGTTTGGAGAGATCCATGACAAATTAGAGAGGCAAGACACTGTCATAGCCAATCTACAAAGGGGGCAACAACCAATAGCTCCTAATGTAAGAGGTAATCAAGGGCGTGTTGCCATGGGAGAAGAAGATGGTGATGACTTAGATAATTTTGATGACTAGGCCACTGTTGACATGCGTGGAAGAGATGATAGAAGGGCAAGACGTATAGATCATGATTTGGGGAGTATCAAACTAAAAATTCATTCTTTTCAAGGTAAAAATGATCCGGAAGTTTATTTGGAGTGGAAAAAAAAGGTGGAGCTAGTATTTGATTGCCACAACTACTCTGAGGAGAAAAAGGTAAAACTAGCTACTGTTGATTTACTAATTATGCTATTATTTGGTGGGATCAACTTGTTTTGAGTAGGAGAAGAAATCGTGAAAGGCCTATAAACACTTGGGAGGCGATGAAGGTCATCATGAGGAGGAGATTTGTTCCTAGTCATTATTATAGGGAGTTGCACCAAAGGCTTCAAAGTCTTACACAAGGTTCCAGAAGTGTGGAAGATTACCACAAGGAGATGGAAATAATCATGATTCGAGCCAACATTGAAGAAGAACGAGAGCCCACTATGGCAAGATTTTTATATGGTTTAAATCAAGATATTGCTAATGTGGTTGACTTGCAGCACTATGTTGAGTTGGAAGACATGGTTCACATGGCCATGAAAGTGGAACGACAACTGAAAAAGAAAGGTTCCACTAGAACCAATTTGGGTTCATCTTCCTCATGGAAGTCAAAATGGAGCAAAGATGAAAAGGCAACCAAAGCAAAGGTAAATCTGATTCCCAACACTCTAGAAATAGAGATATTAAGTGTTTTAAATGTTTGGGGACATGTCACATTGCATCTCAATGCCCAGATAAGAGAGTAATGATCTTGAGGGATGATGGAGATGTTGAAACCGAGAGTGAATCAGATGATGAACCTATGCCACCTTTGGAGGATGCTAATGATGGTGTAGAGTATCGTGTTGATGGTAAATTGATGGTTGTTAGGCGTGCTCTCAATGTGCAAGTAAAAGAAGATGCAAAGGTACAACGTGATAACATCTTTCATACTAGATGCCACATCAAAGACAAGGTATGTAGTATGATAATTGATGGTGGAAGTTGTACTAATGTGGCTAGCACTAGTTTAGTTGAAAAATTGAATTTGAAAGCTTTGAAACATCCTAGGCCATATAAGCTACAATGGCTGAATGATTGTGGGGAAGTTAAAGTAAATAAACAAGTGCTGGTTTCATTCTCTATTGGGAGATACAAGGATGAAGTTCTATGTGATGTAATACCCATGCATGCTGGACACATTCTTTTGGGGCGACCTTGGCAATATGATAGGCGTGTGACACATGATGGTTACTTAAATAGATATTCTTTTGTAATGAATAAAAAGTAAATCACTCTTGCACCATTAACACCTAGGCAAGTGTATGAGGATCAAATGTCAATACAAAAAGAGAGTGATACAAAAAAAAGAAAATGAGAGTACAAAAGAAAGAGAGATTGAGAGAAAAACAAGTGAAAAGATAGAAAAAAATATTGTTGAGAGCAAAGAGAGGCAGCAAGTGAACTTGTTTGCAAAAGAGAGCGAGGTTAAGAGGACTTTCTTTTCAAAACAGCCTATCGTTGTACTTTTGTGCAAAGAGGCTTGTTTACATACTAATGAGCTTAACTTTTCTTTACCTAGTGCTATTGTGACTCTTTTGCAGGACTTTGATGATGTGTTTCCAAATGAAGTCCCTAATGGTTTGCCACCTATTAGGGGAATTGAGCATCAAATAGACTTAGTCCCTGGAGCTACCATTCCTAATAGACTCGCATATAGAAGTAACCCTGAGGAGACAAAGGAGCTTCAAAGGCAAGTTGAAGAACTCTTGGCAAAGGGATATGTGAGGGAGAGCATGAGTCCATGTGCGGTACTAGTTTTACTAGTGCCCAAAAAGGATGGCACATGGAGGATGTGCGTTGACTGTTGTGCAATTAATAAAATCATTGTAAAGTATCGACATCCTATTCCTAGACTTGATGACATGCTTGATGAATTGCATGGTTCTTGTGTGTTTAGTAAAATTGATCTTAAAAGTGGATATCATCAAGTTAGGATTAGAGAGGGAGATGAGTGGAGAACTGCCTTTAAAACAAAATATGGTTTATATGAGTGGGTAGTGATGCCATTTGGGTTATCTAATGCACCTAGCACTTTTATGAGGTTAATGAACCATGTTTTGCGTGCTTTTATTGGTAAATTCGTAGTTGTCTATTTTGATGATATTTTGATCCATAGCAAAGGCTTAGATGAACACATTGAACATTTGCAAACTGTATTGACTGTTTTAAGGAAGGAAAAGTTATATGTTAATTTGAAGAAGTGTTCCTTTTGTACAAATCAGAATGTTTTTCTTGGTTATGTTGTAAGTGCTAAAGGAATTGAGGTTGATGAAGAGAAGGTAAAGGCTATTAAAGAGTGGCCTACACCTAAAAGTGTAAGTGAGGTAAGAAGTTTTCATGGTTTGGCTAGTTTTTATAGAAGATTTGTGAAAGATTTTAGCACCCATGCTGCACCATTGACTGGAATTGTGAAGAAACATGTGGGATTTAAGTGGGGTAGTGAACAAGAAAGGGCATTTAATCTAATTAAGGAGAAATTGGTTTCTGCACCATTACTCGCTTTACCCGATTTTGCTAAAACTTTTGAAATTGAGTGTGATGCTTCAGGTATAGGTATTGGAGCTGTTTTGATGCAAGAAGGGCGTCCAATTGCTTATTTTAGTGAGAAATTGAGTGGAGCAGCCCTAAACTATCCTACATATGACAAGGAGATGTATGCATTGGTGAGAGCATTAGAAACTTGGCAACACTATCTTCTACCTAAAGAGTTTGTTATACACACTGATCACGAGTCCTTGAAGCATTTGAAAGGGCAAGGTAAGTTGAATAAGAGACATGCCAAATGGGTTGAATTTATTGAGCCATTTCCCTATGTGATCAAATACAAACAAGGTAAGGAGAATGTGGTGGCTGATGCATTATCTAGAAGATATGCACTTATCTCTACATTAAATGCAAAGTTGTTAGGATTTGAGTACATTAAAGAATTATATGTTAATGATCCTGATTTTGCTAATGTGTTTAATCCTTGTGAGAAAGTTTCATTCGGTAAGTTCTATAGGCATGATGGGTTCTTATTTAGAGAAAATAAATTGTGTATGCCTAATAGTTCTTTGCGTGAATTGCTTGTGCGTGAAGCTCATGGGGGAGGTTTAATGGGACATTTTGGCATTGCAAAGACTTTAGATGTTTTAAAAGAACACTTCTTTTGGCCACATATGAAACGTGTTGTTGAAAGAATATGTGAGAAGTGTATCACTTGTAAACATGCTAAGTCTAGAGTTTTACCCCATGGATTGTATAACCCTCTACCCATACCTAGTGAACCTTGGGTTGATATTTCTATGGACTTTGTTTTGGGTTTACCTAGGTCAAAAAGGGGAAAGGATTATGTTTTTGTTGTCACATTTCATTCCATGTCACAAAACTGATGATGCAACAAACATAGCTAATTTATTTTTCAAGGAAATAGTCAGATTGCATGGAGTACCAAGGAGCATAGTTTCAGATCGAGATGCTAAGTTCTTGCACCACTTTTGGAAAACTTTGTGGGGTAAGTTGGGTACTAAACTTTTGTTTTCTACTACTTGTCATCCATAAATTGATGGACAAACTGAGTTTGTAAATAGAATTCTGTCTACTTTGTTGCGTGCCATTATTCAAAAGAACTTGAAAACTTGGGAAGAATGTTTGCCACATGTTGAATTTGCTTACAACAGAACTGTCCATTCAGCTACTAAATTTTCACCATTTGAGATTGTATATGGTTTTAATCCATTAACTCCTTTGGATTTATTACCTTTACCTATTGATGAGCGTGCTAGTATGGATGGTAAAAAGAAGCTGAATTTGTCAAGCAATTGCATGAGAGAACGCGACAACACATAGAAAAGAGAACTGAACAATATGCTACTCAAGCCAACAAAGGATGTAAGCAAGTGGTTTTTCAGCCTGGAGATTGGGTGTGGGTGCATATGAGAAAGGAGAGGTTCCTAGCACAAAGGCGTTCCAAGTTGCTTCCAAGGGGAGATGGTCCATTTCAAGTGGTTGCACGGATCAATGACAATGCCTACAAATTGGATCTTCCTGGTGAGTATAATGTAAGTGCTACTTTTAATGTTTCTGATCTTTCTCCTTTCGATGTAGGTGAAGATTCGAGGACGAATCCTTTTGAAGAGAGGGGGAATGATGAGAACCATCAAGGGAATACCATTAAAGCTTCAAGTGATCCTTTGCACATTCATGGAGGCCCAATTACAAGAACTAGAGCCAAAAAGATGCAAGCTGCATTAAATGGATTAATTGAGAAAAAATGGATTGAAAATACAATTCAAAATGCAAGACATCATGAATTGGGCTTGGAGAGAAGACAAGGCATTGTGGGCATTATTCAAGCTATTGGGCAGTCAAATACACAATTTGGATCAAATGCAGAAAGGGTAAATTCGGAATAAATCTGGTATTGATTGATTTAGAATTAATGTGCAAGCTATATACCGTTGGAAACATAATTAAGTTAGCTTTCTAATGCATTTTACTGAGCTGGATTTGAAGTTCTCTAGAAGGAGTTATGATCAATTTATTATAGCTTATTCAGGCTTGGGAATTCAAACAACTCCTTTGATTGTTCAACTTCATTTATTTGTTTTGTGTCAAGTTTATCAATGTGGTAGGTAAGTCTATCATTAATAATGGTGGGTTGGTGAAGGCTTTTAAAGCACCCTTTAACAAACCTATACTTGGAGGGTTGTTCCAATGTTTCCATTTGTATTTTTAGGATCTTGGGTTTCTTTTAGCCTATTTAAACTCAACAACCTTGCTGTGTATGAAAATTAAGAGATTAATGTTATTTGAATTTGAAAGATTATTCTTTCTTTGGTTCTTTTGAGAACTAGTGAACTTATCAAGAATTTACATTCTTGTGGCGTTCCAAATTTAGATTTATCACTCACCTTCTCATCTATTTCTTGAGTGTGGCATCAATATCATTCCCTATACCTTTGGTTCATGCTTTTCTTAAGCATTGGCTCAAGGTTTTGTTTGTCATAAATCTGTTTAGAACTTTCTTGGGAAGTTGAAACTACAATTTAAGTGTGAGTTTCAAAGTTTCATTGTGGGATTTCGTATCAAAGGTTACAAGATCCACTCACAATATTCAAATTATAGTTTAAATACTCTCGCATTTTTATATTTTCCCTCACTTTTACCAGTTAATTATTATGTCATTTAATTTTTAACTAAATATGTGTATGGATAAATATGAAATCAAATACCTAATGTGCCACAACTATATTAATGTGTCGACATTATGTCAAAATACCATATAAATCCAAGGAGATCTACAAATTAACATGACATAAAAACAACTAGAAAATAATAAAATAAGCTTAAAACTCACTTGAGAAAGTAGTTAATTTAATGATTTGAAGCCTTGAACTTCACCTTTCACCTCAGCTTAGTAAAATTAGCTATTCATGTTGAAAGAAAATAAAACACTCTTTTTTATTTGACAAACTTCTGGAATGTATTAAAAGAAAAATGATATAGAAGAAAACAAGAAAAGAAAAGAAAAGAAAGAAATCCCTCATGCCCGCATCTCCTTGTCTTTTATAGGCAAGAATGCATCCTTCTTTAGTTATTTTATTATTAATTATTTTATTTTATTTTATTTTTATAATATATATGTACGTAGAGAAAATGGCCACCTGACCATCACGTGCATCTTTCACCTTTTTTCTTTTTCTTTTTTTTCTTTTTTTTAATATTTTTTTTATTAATTACATCTCCTTAATAATGCATTCCAAATTACTCCAGTAATTCTTTTTGTTCCCGCTTCCAATAACAACTCCTCTTTATTCTTGAAATATATCTACAATATAAAATTAAAATAAAATTAATATATTTCAAATTAATTTAACATGAAAATATATTTTGGGGAATGTAAGATAATTTAGGAATAATTAGCGCATTAATACACACAATAAGCGAAAAAATTGATAATTTTATCTTTATTAAATATGTACTTTTTAATGTCAATCACATAAGAATATCAGTGTGATTGTATTTTGTATAATAATATTATAACCTAGTGAGATATTGTAAAATAGATTGTAATATTATTGATATAAGGATAAAGAGAGTTTGTAATCAAATGAACTATGGTTAATTAAATGGTGCAATGAATTTGAATTAAAAGCACAAGAAGTGAACAAATCAATTGATGCAATGATCTTTTACTCAAGGAATCAATTAATTTGTAATCAATTTTCCATAAGCTAAATTAAAGGCAAAGAGTTATCGTGTCGATTGAAGGACGACAACTAGGTCATTAATTCCCCTTTATTACCAACAAGAGAAAGTAAATCATTTTTTATTATTTCATCTCTCTCTACCATCATTCGATTGACAATAACAGTATTTAGGGAATATTTTAGTAGAGTCCATTAGCAAACTATTCCTTAAGAGACGCATTATACATGCCTTAAAACTATTGGTATGTCATATTTTTTCATTTTTTCCTCAAAAGCCAATAACTTAGTCAGCAAGCAGCTCAAAACTGTCAAATCTCGTGTTACTTGTTGAAACACAACTCAAACACTAAGCTGTCCTATATTTTGTTCCAGCTTATTTATTTAATTTGTTTCTTTTGTGCTTTGAATAAGTCTTCCTAGCTGTTGAATAATTTAGAGTCCAAGTTATTTAGGTAGTTAATTTGTTGGCACGTGCATAGTTTTATGGAAAGACAATTGTATTCCTCATTGCATCAAGTTATGGAATAATACTTCAGGGGCAGCTCAGATGTCGAAAGCAAAAACCATTTGTAGTTTGGAGGTTCCGGCTTCCTTAAAGGAACCTGATAAATTTATTTAGCTACTTTCCTCCGTTGTCACACAATAGGCAAAACTAAGAAAGCTAATACCGACTCGTGTATACCACTGATATTCCATCATCTAAACACATCCCAATGCACTTTTTGGAGTCTTATAGTCTTAGATTTCAACATTAGGGTTCCTGCAATACATTACTGTCGTATCTTTGTATACGACGCCAAGTTTCTTAAACCTTAATCACATTCGAACTGGAGTTTGATAAAGTCCCATTAAACTTTTGCTGGATTATTTTAAGAGAATGAGGATCAAATCACACTCAGATTGGTGTTTGATAAGGTTTGTGGAGAGCATTCAAATGACATTTTAGAATATCTGCACAGCACTTGTATAAGCTGAATTCTCATTACCCATTAATTGATTGCTATTTTGACAATAAAGCTTATCAAATTCTTCCACTCTCTGATACCATGAGCCTGGAGAGAATTCTTTGTTGTAGGTTTTATTGAATAGCCATTATTGTATAGAGATTACGACAAATTCATAACCACAAAAACAGAAAGTATTCCTAGGAATTAAGGAATAGGAAATTAGAAAAAATAGAAAATATGAAAGATACATAAAACTTTTTTAAAGAAATTCATAAACTAACCGACGAACCATAAATATAAAAAATTTCAAATATCCAATAATTACAATAATGAGTCTACTGAGAGTCTAGATACAAACACTTGTAGTAATATAATCCATAGATTTACCGGTCAATTATTCAAAAATCCTACTCTAATAATATTAAGGTTGTGTTTACCTACCAGAGTGTGAGTGTGAGTGTGGATCCCTCCTACTACAATGTCTATTTACTCATTTAAGGAGAGTGGAATTTTCACTTCTATGGTTCCTGTTCATTTTTGGAATGAGGAATGAGATTCTCACTCTCATCTCCGACGCAGTCCTAGAGCTTTATATTACCCCGGGCTAAACTAAAATTTTTACATTTTGAAGCGAGCATAAACATTCATAAGTAGAAAGAAGAACATCAAATAAGGGGGGCATGAAAAACCCTATAAATACGCACTTTAAATAAAAATAATTATACAAAAAGAGTAGAAAACAAAAGATAATTTAAATATAAAAACATTATTTTTCAATAATGGAATTTGACATTACAACCATAATAACATGTAATTATATAAGAATTAATAAATGAATTAAGAATTTCAAGCTAGAATAAATCAATAAATACATTTATAATCAATTAAAAATTGCAAGTAGAACTTTTATGTTTGAAAAGTACTTAATTACCAAGCTTAAATAAATTAAACAACTAAAATCTATTCATATTTTTAAATTATAAAAATATTATTAGTCAAAAGTTTCTATAATAAACTAAACTCAATCTAGCAAAAATGTATTTGCGTGTCGTTATTTCTTTACCAAGCACTCTTACTCTCTTTAAAAATCAGATGCTGATGATTCTTCTATCAAAATTTCCTCAAAATACTCAAGTATTACTTTATAACTTATCCTCATAGTTTTTTTTTTCTTTTTTTTTAAAAGGTAAGGAGGGAGGAGGGGGGTGGGCAAGCCCAAATACAGTTTTTTTTACCCATTTACCACCCCCATGAATTGAACTCGGGTTTTGGTAGAGACTATAGCTGCACTACAACCAACCCGACTACGCCCTTGGGAGCTTAACTTATTGTCATAGTTAATGTAACTAATAAATAAAATCTCAAAATTCATATAAAATTATGAAATTGTCAATAATTTTTACTATATGTTTTTTTAGTCCTCTAATACTAATGATAATGTTATATTACATGGACATACTTTTTTTCAATTAAAATTTTTAAAAACAAATTAAAGCAGTAATAACATTTTAAACTCCTAATGTTTTCAATCTATTCAATAAATATATAATTTAATCATTTTATAAAATAAGTCATTTATTTTAATTGAACAAAAATATAACTCAACTAGGGATATATTTGAAAATAAAATAAAAAAACTCTGTTGTTACATGAAATTGATGAAAACATAAGGGCATCTGAAATAGGGACATATATGAAAAAAAATAAAAATGCTATCTTTATATAAATTAATAAAAACACAAGGGTCTTAAATAATTTTTCTAGTCCAATTGTTGTTCCGCCACTGCCCACCCCATCTATTCGTTTTTTAACTTTCATTTATTAAATATTTATTAAAATAAAATAATGTTAGATTTATTTTTAAAATAATAAGATTATATTTATTTAAATAAAATTTTATAATTATTTAATAATATTATATTTGTTAAAAATAATAATTAACATTAATTCTAAATTAAAATTACTTAACAATAATATTATTGTATTTATAGAGAATTAATATATTATTATATAATATCTTTATTTGAAAATATAAAATTGTTATATTTATTTTAATTTTAATAGTATTATATTTATTTAATATTTATAATTAATAATAATAAATAATTTATTTTAAGAAAATATTAATTTTCTTAATTTATTTTAAGAAAATATTAATTTTCTACTATATTATTAAAATAATATTTCATTTGTCTCGTTCTTATCAATAATTTTTAATTTACATACTTGAAATTAAAATTAATAAAAAATTATGATTTACATAATTAATAATTATTATGAATTTATATAATTAAAATTAATAGTAAAATACTAGTTTGTTTTATATATTTTTTTATTCACTTTATAATTAAGGACCATAATTATTCTAATAAAAGTAAAATTATAATTTAAAATAATTTACTCTTAATCCAAAATAAAGTAAACTCATAAATAAAATTTTAATTCTTATTCCATACTTCCATTTCAGTATAAGTAAAAAATATATCTCACTCCCACTTTAAATTCTCTATCCCAGAATTTCCACTTCTCCAAATTCCACTATAATATAAATAATAAAAATATCTATCTTAATCTAAATATTTAAAATAAAAAATTAAATAAACCTCACGTCGACTTGAACTCACATCCTCAAATTGAGTTTGAGTAGTGGCAAATGGTTAATTTGTTTTAAAGTATAGTTAAATTTTATTATAAAATTTTTTTAAGTAGAGGCGCAAGACAGCGTGCAAATGTTCAATTTTCAATTTTCCAAAGTCTAGCTGAAGTCTTCTGAATCTATTATCGGACCCTATAGTATATTGTCAAGTAAACTACATAAATTGAAAAATGGTACAAAATAAGGGAATTAAAATTGTTTCCGTGAATTCCGTGGCAGCCTGACCTGGGCTTGCTGATGTGGTAAGGTAACGTATGCAGTTTTAATAATAATAATAATTAAATAAATAAAATTAAAAAGAAAAAACAATGTTATTGTTATTATTACTTTGGGGAGAATTGAATGATCTTTGGTATCTTTGTCTCTTGCATCAGTTTCAGTTTCCCTTTTTTTTTTCTTTTTTTATTAACTTTTTGGGGTTTTCCTTTCAGCTCCAGTTGCAATTCGCACTCGTAAGTTTCCAATTTTTGTCATCTTATGTGGTCGGAATTTTTTCGGTATTTTTGTTTTCGATGCTAATGTTAAATTGCTCTTGTTTTATTCTTGAATTGATGAATTTTTTCATTAGGATTTCTGTTTGGTTGCCAAGAAACTAAAACTGAAACTTAAGCTTCATCTTCACTCTGTTGTTATTTTGATTTTCTGAAATTAGACAAGAGATTTATTTTGATTTTCTGAAATTAGACGAGATTATTGAACTGTTTGATAAATAACTCGTTTAGTAGCTACCTATGAAATGCATTGGTATTAAATTGTGAGATTGATATGATAATTACTGATACCTTCTTGTAAGCAGTGGCTTCAAACAGATTAATACAAAAAGCTGGATTGATATTTGTTGCTTTTTGAAGGATTTTGATGGGTTCTTTATTAAGCCGAAATACTTCAAGGGTTGGAGCAACTAAACCTTCTGAGGCTTTGCAGTATGAAACTTGCAAGAGGCAGAGGTTGTTGTCTAGCTTTTTTGACGAAAGTCCACGATTGATTCCAAGTCTTCCTGATGAGATATCGCTTCAGATTCTTGCTCGAATACCTAGAATTTACTACTTGAATGTAAAATTAGTGTCCAGGGCTTGGAAAGCTGCCATTACAAGTTCTGAGCTTTTCAGTTTCAGAAAAGAACTTGGAACAACTGAAGAATGGCTTTATATATTAACAAAGGTTGAAGACGACAAGCTTTCTTGGCATGCTTTGGATCCCTTGGCCGGAAGATGGCAAAGGTTGCCACCAATGCCTAGCATTATCTTTGAAGATGAATTGAGGAGAGGTTCGGCGGCAATCCGGATGTGGAATGTATTGGGATCAACTATTAAAATAGCTGATCTCATAAGGGGCTGGCTTGGGAAGAAGGATGCTTTGGATCGAATGGGATTTTGTGGCTGTTCCATTGGGGCAGTTGATGGTTGCCTCTATGTGTTGGGGGGATTTTCTAGAGCCTTAGCCATGAGAAATGTGTGGCGGTATGATCCTGTTCTAAATGCTTGGAGTGAAGTGAGTTCCATGTCAGTTGGTAGAGCCTATTCTAAGATTGGCATCTTAAACAACAAGCTCTATGCTGTTGGAGGGGTTACCAGAGGTCCTGGTGGACTGACCCCTCTTCAATCTGCTGAAGTTTTTGATCCTCGTACAGGTCTATGGTCGGAGATACTGAGTATGCCTTTCTCAAAAGCTCAGGTGCTACCAACGGCATTTTTGGCTGATTTACTTAAGCCCATTGCCACTGGAATGACATCATATAGAGGAAGGTTATTTGTACCTCAGAGTTTATACTTCTGGCCTTTTTTTGTTGATGTTGGAGGAGAGGTTTATGATCCAGATGTAAATTCATGGGTTGAAATGCCAGTTGGGATGGGTGAGGGTTGGCCGGTGAGACAGGCTGGAACAAAATTGAGCATCACAGTTGAAGGTGAGCTGTACGCACTAGATCCCTCTGGTGCACTTGATAGTGCAAAGATCAAGGTGTATGATTATCATGACGATACTTGGAAAGTTGTGGTTGGGGATGTACCCTTACCAAACTTTACTGATTCAGAGTCACCATATCTACTTGCTGGTTTACTTGGAAAGCTTCATGTGATAACCAATGATGCTAATCACAACATAGCAGTCTTGCAGGCTGATGTGAAAAATCATTTTGCTTCCATGCCGTCTGCTTCATCATCTTCATTCCATGACTGCATAAATGAACCAGCTTCAGGATCAGAAACAGATACATGGAAGATGATTGCCATAAGGAATGCTGGATCCGCTGAGCTGGTTAGCTGTCAAACAATTAATCTTTGATGCTACTGGGTTGCACCCTTTCAATTTTCTTTTTTTCCTTTTCCCCTTTCTCTAGAGTCAATAATAGAAGAGTTTGATATCATAGTTTGTTCTGATTGCTTCTGCGGTCAAATCTTTGACCTTAGAATTGGCAATTAACTTATGATCTATGGCAGACGAGTTTTCCTTTTATTTTTGTATAGAATAGAGAATTAGTCCCGGCAGTTGGGGATATCCAAGTGAGTGTTCTCCGAAGTGCAGTGCAACTGTAGCCTCTACCAAAACTCGAGTTCGATTCTTGGGAGTAGTAAGGGGGATAAAAATTGTATTTGAGCTTGCCCAACCCCCCTTACCTTCTCTTTTTAAAAAAAGTGAGTTTTCTCCGAAGTGACTGTGACATCATTGATGTAATAGTTAAGTATGTTTTTCTTATTTATATATATTTTTCTCCAAAATAGATAAGAGTCTTTTTCAAATAAAGGAATGAACGCTGTAAGAAAGCCTGTTTTTTCTATGAAGAACACTAAATTAGCACTTGAAAATGTAAGATCATGGTAAACTGTCAGTCTGCTATACTTTTACTTTGCTACTTCAATGAGAAGACAACTGCAACAGCAAGACTAAAATTACATCAGATCTTCAGTCTTCCAAACAACTCAACTTTAGAACATGATGGATTATTTTAGCAGTAGAAAGTATCAGCAACACTGTTTTAAAATAAAATGGGTAATACATTCTCGAAGATGACTTAAAAAACTGATTCATATGTCTCAAACAGCATAAAAGGTTCTCAAACGGGCTAGTAGCAACATCCAAACACATGTAACTGGCTACATTGTCTTACATCACAAACATACTGCAGTACTTCAAGATCCTGATCAGGCCATGACACTTGGCTTTATTCCATAATACATAAAGATAGATGTGAAAGGAACCGTAAAGGTTATTACAACTATCAGAAAAGGGCTTCCAGCCTCCTCGAGGCTTCGAGGATGCTTTCCCGATGCCCAAAACCACTAATTCTTATGTATTCTTCACCACCTGGACCAAATCCAGAACCTGGAACAGTTGTTATATGAGTTTTCTCAAGAATCTCAGCAAATACATCCCAAGATTTCCTACCCGGAAAATGTGCCCATACGTAGGGGGCATTTATGCCCCCATAGACCTTTATACCGAGGGAAGCAAGAGTGTCAATCAGTATCTTTGTGTTCTCCTTGTAGTAGTCAACCACCGAATGTACAGCCTGAGAAAATTTCAAACAATGAATATACTATTCATCCTTCTTGTCATAAGTCAAAGTACAAAATTATCAAGGGTTAGATTTAATCAAACACGTGTCAAAATTCTAGAATTCCAATTATTTATGTTTTCCGACCATGGCTTGGCAATCATTTAAAGTAATTCTTTTGCTTGCTTTAAACAATTCTATAGATTACTGATGTAGCTTGAGGAAGAAAAACTTGATGCTGTCCGTAACTACTAGGACACTTTCATTCCAAGGAATTTTTTCGTCAAGGACAACAGAAAAGCAAATTACAAGTTTGTAAAGATATATTATTGCTTCCTGCTTCAAGAAGCTAACTGAAGAGAGTATCTATTCTGCACTTCTTCCATTAATACCCATAGAAATAAATCCAGAAAATTTCCAGTCGACAATTTTCTACTGACAGTCTTAAGGTAGTGGATGAAGGTAGTAATATTGTGGATAGCTCTACAACTTCAACATAACAAACTATAAATTGGCCCTCCAAATTTAAAAAATGAGCTACGAATTCTTTTTTTTGGAAAAAAATAATAAACACTCAAGTACCCATTGAAGCCCAAATCTAGGAGCTGAAAAGCTGCTTCTTACCAGAGAAGCTGCACTGTGGCTTCAAAAAAATGAACTAGGATAAGCTAAAGTAGACAGCAGGGACAAATGATGCAGATTGGTCACAGGCCTAGCACTAACCACGAGCACAAACATAAGTGCATTGTATGTGCATGCATATACATATCGAACACTAATGCAATGACAAGTTAAAGACAACAGCTAAAACTAATTTGATTTTGCAGTGCGTTCCCATATTTAAACTTACCTCCAAACCCTCCGAAGAAAGACATGCTAAACCACCAGCCTGTGCTATATTCGATGCTCCATTAAAGCAAGTACATATAATGCGATTGAAGTCATTTATGACAGGGAACCCACTTGAAAATAAGAGTTCTTCAGGAACTACTGTCCAACCAAGACGCACGCCTGTAAACCCAGAAAATTTGGAGAAAGATGAAATTTCGATTGCAACCTGAATGATAAAAATTAAAGTTATAATGGAGAATTATTAAAGTTATAACGGAGAAGAAAGCATTTTTCTGCATACTATTCAATGCTGAGCATGCAATTGATGACTCGTCCAAGCAGATGATAATCAATAGGGCATATGTCTCAAATTACAACCAGCCAAAAGCAAGTTACCTACTTGATAATTATGGTGGGTGGCTGAGCTGGACTAAAGGTATCATAATTGTGCACGTTCATGTTTTCTAGATTTCACCTCACCCAAAGGTGAAAGAGATCAATGTGTTTACCTTTAAAAAATGGCACATGGATTGATTCTGATATGACAAAGACAAAGACAATAAGATCAATGTGTTTATCTTTATAAAATGGCAGATGGATAGCTTCTGATATCACAAAGACAAACACAATACTGGATATGAACATCTAACACAGTGGTCAAAATCCGGAACTACTTAGCCAGATGGCATACAATGGAATTTACCTCTCTGGCACCAGGAATTTCGTAGATAGATCTTGGACAACCATCTGTAACATAAGCTGCATATGCGGAGTCAAAAATAATAATCGATCCATTGTTCCTTGCAAACTCCACAAGTTGCTCTAATTGGTTTTGGGTTGCTGCATGACCAGTCGGATTATTTGGAGAGCAAAAGAAGATTATGTCTGTTCTGCTAGTGCCTTTTAAGTCAGGAAAGAAATTATTTCCTGGTCCGCATTCCAAATATTCAATATTACAGTACTTCCCAACTTCATCTTCTAAATCACCAGCCTGACCGACTATAACACTCGAGTCTATATAAGCCTGTCAGAAGCAAATCTTCATCATCAAAAACCTCAGTGCCATGACCAGGGTATAAATACAAACCAGTGAAACAAATAACCATGTGGCTTAGGTGATCATATCTAGCTCGTATTGTGAGTTAATATTCTGCCAAAGAATAAACAAATCTACCAAATCATGTCAAAAGGGATATAGAACGGAAGAAAATGTAGGAAGAAACACATTTAAATATCAAGGATGTCTCCAAAAGATTGGATTCCCTTTTTCTTCTGTGTGTTCTAGAAGCATATCAGAATTGGGTTCCAATCTTACAAGGTTTCTTAATTACGCAACCAAAAAAGTAGAACTAAAATCACTTATGGAAAGAAAAGACAGAGAGAGAAAAAGAATAAAGAAAATAAAACAAAACAAAAAAGAGGAAAGAGAGAGAGGTAATTTAAAATAACTGGTATTCATTTATGCCATTCTCCTTATCAGTAAGGGCATTTAAAAGTTTAGTTTACTTTGAGGAAACAATAAGAGAAAATTTGTGTTTATATATTTAAGATGTCTCTGAAAAACTGGGATTCCTTTTTCCTTCTTTATGATCTAGAAGTATATTGGAATTTTCCTTCTGTATGTTCTAGAAATATTTCATGGTTCTGTTCCAAAGACAAAATCATCGTGGGTTTGCACACTTGAAATATTACAAGGTTTCTTAAATAAACAACCAAGAAAGTAGAAGTAGATTCACTTTTGCAAGGAAAAATAACACAAAGGAAACAGAGAGAGGGAGAGAGAATTTAAAAGAACTGGCATTCATTTATGAGATTCTCTTGATCTATAAAGATATCTAAAAGCGAGGTAGCTTTAGGAAACTAAAAGAGGAAAATTGTTTGTTGATTTGTTTCTGTAGTTTGAGGAAACCAAAAGAGCAAAATTGTTTATCAATTTGCTTATAGTGAAAACTAGAAATGGTGAAGAGTTTGAGTCATTCAGGGCATAGTCTCAAGCTCTAAGTGTTGTGGACTCCCTTAATTCTCTTCAAATAAATCTAATATCAATATGCTAGATTTTATGCTAGTTTATTTTAGTTTGTCCCACGTGTAAACCTCTCATTTAAAGGGTTCCATTGGCCTTTCCCACACAACAAAAAATACTTATTACTTGCTAGAAGAATGAGTGATAAGTGCATATTTTCTCTATATTTTATTATTAATTTCTCCATCTTTTTCTTGTTTTGGTCTTAAATATTCTAATTATTTTAGTTAGTTCTTAATTTAGTTATTTTGTTAAATTATATTTTATTATGTTAAATTTTTATCTTAATTTTTATAGAGAAAATAGGAAGAGGAGTTGGCGGAAGACAAGTGAGCAAGAGCTATTCGGCCAAATATAGACAAACCACAGCTGGCCGCTTCGATTAATCTCCATGACTAGTTTTGTCAACTCTTTTATTCTCAATTCAATTATATTAGGCTAGATTTTCTATTTGGTTGAGGGTGAATTTAAAACCCTAAACATGATTTATAATTAATATTTAATTTCCATCATTCAATTTATTTAATTGAAATTGTTTATATTCTTTTATAATTAATGTTTATAATTTTACTCATCTTCTTTGAGTGGCTAATTAGATAGGATTTGAATAGTTTTACTGCTAGATTGAAACACTTGATCCGTTATTGTCATGAGATTTTAATCATTAATAGCAGATTGGAATCAGTGATTACAATTGGAGAACGTAACCTAGGCTAAAAAATCTAAACTTGTGTTTTTATTACCTTGATCAACCTAAGATCTTTCTCTACTTAATGCTTCCATTATCTTAAATTTAGAGATCTTGTTTTAAATTATTTAATGGTTAGAGATTAGGTGAAGAACTTGTTTTACCTAACAACATATTAAGGAAAGATAGAGATTAACGGAGCTTATTGTTGTCTAAGGTTGATAGTTTTAATGGAAATTGATGATAGAATTGATATATTGATTATGTGCATGTTTGGTGGTGGCGAATGATCCTTTGACCAAAGTTGTCATTATTATTATTTCTTTTTCCTTTAATTAGCGTTTCTATTAAATTATTATCTTCGTAGCTTTAGTTTCTTTATTTCTTGTCATTTAGTTAAAAATTCATAAAACCCCTTTTATTTATAGTTGGCATTTTCTTTAGTTAGATTAATTTATATTTTTAGTTTTTATTATTATTATTATCATTATTTTAAGTCCTTGTTTTAGAGTTGATAATAAATAAAACTAGCATTGTCTCCGTGAAATCGATCATTACTTGCTCTATATTAGTTGTTTATATCATTAGTAAGGTTTTAAATTTGGTATACCCTAACAATACTACCAATGAGAACGAAGTAAGTTGCATCAAAACATTTGATTCATGAATAATGCCCAAATTCCTATGGCTTTAGGACCAAACAACTATTTGCCAGAAAGTAGGTTACTAAGATTTTGGAGCTTAATGAATTGTTTTCAACAGATCTCTACTTCCTGTATAACCAAAATCAAAGGCAAGCATAAAGCATTAAGAACTAAAGAAAAGAAGATAGAAGTCTCTGAACAGTTAAGGTCAGGCATCTCTAATTCAATAATCTGAGCTGTTAGGATATTAGACATCCTTTACTTAACTACGACCATGAAAAGTACATGAAAAGCATATAAATAGAGATTATATATGTACGCACGTTTTAAATACCCATACCCATACACATATATAAGACTAAGGTGAAGAGAAGAATACTACTGGAAATGATGGATCTTGAGCAGCTACTGTTACATTGGAACCTAAAACCAGCTGCATATACGGAAAGTAATCAACATTCAAGCTTTTTGCAGTAAACTAAGATGAAATATTTTTTTCTAGACTTTTTGAAAAATTTAAGCCGGATTTTGTAAAACCAACTGCAACTGGAAAAAATAAAAATTATACATAATATGTATTAAACTTGGAATAATTGAATACCAGAAGGCGAGCAATATCACACTGTGATCCATCTGATACAAAAACTTCACTTTCTTTCACTAGTACATCTTTATAGTATGTTTCTGCTATTGCTTTCCGTAATTCCTGCTATTCACAACCAGAAATTAAAATACCACAGAATATATCTGATACACGATAAAAACATTGTCTCAGTTGAAATATGATACATATAAAGAGAGTCAGGAAACAAAACTTAATCAAAACTGAATTATCATGCAAATCGGTATATCTAAAGGCTGATCTATTTCTGCAGAAATGCAGAAATTTGCAGCATCAAGTTTCTAAAATTAAAAAGTGAAACTTTTATAGGTCCTGGTAATATAACCATTTCAACAGAAAACACTCATTGAGTTGACTTACCAGCTGAATTCATCAGCCTGGCAAACATAATTGAAAACAAATAGGATAGCATATAAGGGACTACTGTTGCTGCAAATCCACAATACTTGAAATGTTTTAACAAAGATGATTCCGTGATGTACAATAGGAGGGAAGACTGTAGAAGTGAGGAAAGAATAAAGAGCAGAAATTCGGGTTGAGGAGTAGAAAAGAACTAGAGAGGTGAGAAGAACAGAGAGGAAGGGGATTGAATTACCTTTTTGTGAGAGTTGTAGAAAAAATCTACTATCACTAATCAAGCCTCTTTTGAAAATAATGTAAAATGTTTACTTATAACGGTTGTCATAAACAGCAGTCAGCCAAAACTAATTGACTAACAGAATTAAGTTATTCCAAACCAACACAGTTGAGTAACCCCACTTGAACTCTGAAAAGTAATTCTACTAAGCTCTGATACAGAATAAATCCTAACCATAATTAAAATTGTATTTTGCATCAATATGATTTCAAGAAATGAAGTCCAGTACTATAAATGCTAGATACATGCTTGTTGAACTGACAAACAACATGAAACTGCCAAAACAGGCTTTCTGGATACCTTGTTCCCTTGTTCAGCTCCATATCCTCTGTAACCTTCGGCTGTTGCAAGGGCACGAGCATACTGCACAACAAAAGACTAGTGAACAATTATCTTTCAACAAAACTCAAGCAATAATTGTCCCTTGTAACACAAAAGTGGATGCCAAAAGTCATTGCCTCCTACATTGCCATCCAAGGAATAGAACTATTGTACAACAGAAAAAAAGGAAAAGAAAAATACGAATTTTCATTGCATTCAATGATTTTCTACATTATACTCTTGCATGAACTTGTGTATGAGTATTTTATTATACTATTTTTTCTCCATTTTACATGTAGACAAGTAAGATTCTCCCCCCCCCCCCCCCCCGCCCCGCCCCCCAAGTTTGTCTATCCTTGTATGTATGACAATTTAAAGGAGGATGGTACCAACTTTATTGGAAAATGGCAGGGACCATTATATTTTATCATGTTGATTTACTACATATATAAATTACTTGCTCAATATGGATGATTTTTTTTTTTTTTGTGACAACCCAGACTCTCTCCTGCACTAACTTGGACGATGGGTCCGCGCATGCCAGGCCCTAAACTGGGGGTCAGTCAGGCACTCTAACCCTATGACCCATGAGACAACAAAGGGTGGAATTTTAAGCTCACCAGAAGGATCAAACCTGAGACTTCGATACAGCAAAGCACTGGATCACAAGCCCTTAATCAACTGGGCTGCCCCTTTGGGGGCACTCAATATGGGAAGAATAATTCCTGGAAAACCTGCCTGTGTACAATAGTCTTCTTTCACTAGGTAATTCTCCAGCTTCTCAATTAAGCAAACTAATATAAAACATAATCTATATGTTATCACTGTTTACCAGACCTATTTTCCCTTTATTCTCAATATGGCTTTGAATAACCTCATTCCAAGCTTTGTCTCAATGATAGTGACTTGGTGACATAAAGGTTAAAGAAAATACAGGGATAAAACTAGGCAAGCTATCCAATTAAATCATCAATTCTAAAGTAAGAAAATATTTTATCAGAACTTGACTGTAAAATATATGCCCATCTGACTTTAACTAAGGCTGATTTGGGATCTTAATGAGCTTTGAGCTGAATACTGATCTTAAAATAAGCAGAGAGATAAGATAGTAAGACAAAAAAAGTTCAGTATGCAAAACTTACATTAGCCATGCTCATAGAAATGTTGTCTGGTATAGGCTGTGTAGTATCACCTATCCCAAGGCTTATGACCTTTGCATTGGGATACTTCTCAAGGTGTTGAAGTTCACGCCGAGCAATCTAATTCAAGCATCCATTATTGTTTAGTGAAGAAAAGGCATAATAAACCAAGACATCAGTTCAGAGGTAACAGAATAATAAGATAAACCAACTAACAGAATTAATAGTTAATTAAAGACCAAACAGAGGTTCAGCCAAGGAGGCAGAAGATCTAGTGCTTTATGAATTGATATGATCAGAGAAGATTAGCATGTTTCAATCAACCAAAACTACTCATTGTGAAACCTGGAGAAACCACAATTGCCTACTCATCATCTATTTAACAGGAAAAACTTAAGGAATTAGAAAAATCTTTGAGGATCCTGCTATGCACCTAAGGGAGGGAAAAGAGAAAATCAAAAATCATGAACATGAGTGAAATTTGTATTCAAACTTAAAAAAAGAAAAAAAAAGTTATAGTAGGTTTACAGACAGCACCTCTGTAAACAGATAGCCATTACGCAGCTTCTCCAAATTGATGTTTCGGTGAACCTTCGTGCAACGACCTATCATTCCACAATTAGGTTATGGGAGAAAAAGATTGTAGCTAAAGCATAAAGCAGCTAGAATGAGAAAAAGGAGTATAGAAAAAAAAATGGCTTGAACAAGGGATGATTGATGTATGCACATACCAACCCCCTCCTTCCGGACTGTCAAACTGTGTAACAAAGAGCAGCAAAATAACAAAAAGAAATTAGTGGAATAATATCAAAAACAATCATTTTTGCAGGAAACAAAGGAGAGTAAATATTAAAGTCCTAAAACAATTAAAATCCTAAAATCTTCCTATATCAGTAAGTAAGAATGCATGCATCATAGCATTGAAATCATAGCAGTACCTGGGCTGGACCATCCTAGGCTGCAAGGAAGTTCTATAGGACAGAGAATTAAATGTTAATAATTTGTTCATTTTTTGTAATGATTTTTTTTTCCCCAAAGACAAACTTATGTCAGGTACTCTTTCAATGCGAGATGAGTAGTAGCAAGGACACTACACAGCAACATCGAGAAATATATAGACGCCTACCACAGTTCAAACAGAAGTCACTCTCAACTTAGATTTTTTAGATGTTAAGGAAGTGATCCATGAAATTTTTCTGCAGTAGTTAGTCCTTGGAAGCAAACACATGTGAGTTTTGATCTGTTCACACCACATGTCGGAGCCAATTCATTTCTCGACTATTGTAGTTGGACTAATGAATCCATTTCATCCTTTAATTGTAAATTAACAACAAAGACAAATGTATTTTCCATGTGTCCACCTAACTGCTTCCTTTTGTGATATTCTCTTGACTTCGGAAGTGCATGGAAATTGATTAAATCTCTGTTTAAAACTACTACAAATCCTCTAAAGTCCAAAAGTCCTTTGGAAAGGGAAGAAAAGCATCCGCTCAATCAAAAACATTTCAACATAAGGTACATTTTCTTGTCTTTCGACCAAGAAAGCTCCTGTAACCAGTTACCTCTGGATTTGGACATTCTATAACCTATGCCAGGTCATGAACACAATATGCACAAATACGGGCAGTGTACCACTTTCAAAATGAAGAAAGATAAAGTTCACTCACAATTACAATGCTGTAACAATATTCAGTGCAACCTTAAGGGTAACCTCAATCTATTGATTTTAAGACCGGAAGGCCTGTTGATGCCAGTGTAACCTTAAGAGTAACCTCAATCTACAAAGTCATATTAAGAAACACAATCTAGGCTAGAAAAAGAATTAATTGGAATTGTTACGTGAACATGTGGGTCAGTCAGTTCTTTCATCAAACAAATGCATGTGAAAGAAACTTCTGACTAAGTGCACGACCAGTAGATTGTAAGCACATACCTACTTCCACTATTACAAGAGATCAAAAATATTCTAACCAACCTCCACTTGCAAAAACATACATTGATTTTAAAAATTTTGAATCTTCAAATCTTTTAAATATTTCTTCTAGCTAGAGACATGCCAAAGTTTCCTAAAAGAAACATTCTCATTTTCTTAATTACCAAGAATCTTCCGAACATCTAAATGTAATCTACCAGAAATTTCCAATATTGACTAAACCAATGTCAGTTTTGAGTCTTTTGACTAAAACATGTCAATAAGATTTCAAAGAACCTCCGGCCTCAGCATGCCCAGTATCAGTGGAAAAAGAAACACCTAGCTACCTTGACCTTTAAATAAAGTAATACAGCACATTCGACATAGAATTGATGTTCAACAGAAAAAAAAAATGCTGGAAAGAAAGAAACTGCATTGAAAATGACTTTCCTGGTATGAACGGACTGAAGAAACTTACTATTTCAAATATCAACTAGATTACATACGAGTAAACTCCTAACTTAATCAGAAACAATGCCAACCCCAGAAATAATAAGTTAACAAGATTTAGTTTTTAGTACCAAATTTTGACAAACCTTATAAAAAAAAAAATTGTTGGTTGATCTTGAGTTCAAAGGACAGCCACTGAAAATAAATACTATTGTTTGACAGAAAACCAGAAGCATAGCACAAGAGATTTTGGAGGTTGACTGAATATCTAGTAATTATTTTTTTAAAGAAGCAATGTGATTGTTAAAGGAACAAGAATATATTATACATGTATACACAATAAAATCAGTCAAAGTCAAGAAAAAAATAACAAGATATAAACACCTAACGCATAAGCCAAGCCGGCCCTTGAACAAATAATACAACGCAGGCAAGTTTAGAGGGAAAAAAATAAATAAGATGAAAAATAATTTTATTCTAACGTCAGAATGCTTAGCAAGTATACGGTACCTCTGGGTTCGCCAGCTTTGTGCCCAAAAGAGATCTACAAGCTAACAGTCAAACCATTGTAATTAATGGAGCATGGATCGTATTCTTAGCCATTAACCAACACTCCCTGCAGGGCAGTGAGGACACCTCTGCACTCTGCATTGGATTCGACCAAACTCCAATTGAATTGGAGAGTGTTAGAGTTGGCTTTTTTTCTCCCCAAATCATTTAAATTTAATTATGAATTATTTTAAGTAATTTTTTTAAATTTCACGACTATTGCTCAGATTTTATAACATTACTCTACATCGAAAAATAATGATATTTCCAATTAAACTGAAATTAGTTTATGTTAAGTTTTATATAGGCTTATCAAATTTTACTCTCTTTAATATTTAGAAAGTCTACTCCACTCAAATAATTATTAAAATTAATTTACATTAAATTATATATAATTTAATGTTTTCTATCATTTTTAAAAGACATATATTTTACTCATATTTTGAAAGAGAAAATATTACCCTCAGTTATTTTCTGTAACTTTTTTTTAATACTGTTATACAGGACTATAGGTATTACAATTAATATTTACAAACAGATTCTACAATTGAGACTTTCTTCGTGACATGTACTCCTCTGAAGCGCTGCCCAAATTCTTCACACCCTCTCAAATATTCGAGGGTTGTCCACTCCACTTATATTTCGTGAGGGATAGACTGGCTCCACTCAATTATTTGATAATTGAGGGAGGATTGTAAATAAACCTGATAAATACTTTTATAGAGGCTCGAACCCTTGCACTCAACATTGTAAGTGCAAGGATTCTCCTACTGAACCAAAAGCCCATTAGTAATTATTTTCTATAACTAAGAAAAGAATTTAGCCCCAACAATGCATCGCTACCCTCACAATCGACCACTCAGCTAAAGGCAAAATAGTTTGCCCTTTCTTTCTATTTAAGAATTGTTTATGTGCGAACGATACAAGCTTGGAATTCCAACCATTAAAGCTAACAAAATAGACCATCAGTTGTAATTGTATCATGTCAAATTTAAGATGAAATAAATATGATCTATTTAATAATCGTATTAAAATATTAAGACCATAACTCGAAAAAATAAGCACGGACCCAACACGGTCCATTTAATAATCAAATATTTGTATCATCTAACCGAAAAACAAGCCACTGAAATATAATAAAAAAATACATATTTCAAAACATTAAAGATGGTTTTTTTTTGTCTTCTAATATATTAAAGTTGGATGTATATATGGCAATTTAGGTTTTATCTATTAGTGGTAATTAGTCTTTTTTTTTCAAAATTTTATATAACTTAATTCTAAAAGTATTCTTAGAAATTCTTTTTAGATGCCAAAAGGGTCATATCTTAATGAGTCATTTTTCCTATCAATTATGTATTTAATAATCATATCATTAATCATGTAAATGAGTTAAAAACTTGAACCCTAACTCAATATGAAAAAAAATTATATAGGCTTGAACTAAGCTCATTTAATAATCATGTTAAATTTGATGACTCCAAACTCATTTATTTATTAATGTCATGTTCGTATTAGATCGTCTTGTTGTGTCAAAATTAGCTAGCTCTGCCAATTATACACTTCTTGTTAGAAGAGTATTGTGTCACGGCATGAGTTTATTACTAAGCAGCCCGTGCAATATTTAGACAACTTTAGTACAAAAATTGTTAAGTAAGCCTATCAAACTTCCCAAATTAGCCAAGTAAAGATACTTGCAAGAAAATTAAAGAGAAGAGAGAGTAAAATAGTCAAAGAGAATTCTATTATTCGCAAAAAAGAATACAAGAAAGCTTTACAAAGTATGCATGAGTCACTAGGTGGATGGTGTGGTGTTGAGCAAAGTGCCGGGTGCCTTCCCTTATTTATAGAGGGGCTTGCTTAGGTCTATAGTTTTCCGCACAAGTTGCCTAAATATCCACTAGGTTCAAGAATACATACGTATAGAATTATCTAGATATTTACGTGTGCTAGTGAGTTGTAGAGATTTCTAGAATCGGGTTGAGATTGCTTTAATTTGGACTATCCATTTGCTAAGCACACCACGGTTCACTAATTGTACGAGGCGGCCCACTGCTGAACGCACCACGCTACTGCATCCCGCCTTTGGGCGGACTTTTACTGAGCAAACCATGCATGCTAATTTAACCTCCATTGGTGCCAAATTTGAGCCGCCCGCAATAGTTCTATCACTTAGATTGAAAGACGGGGTCTATCCCACAATTTTTTTTTTGTAATTAAGTTATTCTCATACTTTTTTTTTCTATTTGTGATTATTTTTTATATGAAAGTTACTTAAAAGTGAGGCAATTTGAACCCATAAAATTTTCCTTGTCCCACTTTTAATAAAATTCTTTATTACTAAAATTGCACTTATTCACTGACATGTTATACAAATGATTTTCTTTTTTTTTTCACAAATGGGAGAAATTGTTAGTTGAAATCACTATATCTTCTATTTATTTTATTTATTGTTGTTTTCATAATTTTATGAAAAAAATACAAACCAAACACTAAAATCAAACGGAACAAACCAAATTAATTCAGTTTAATTTGGTTCGTTTTATAGTTTAGATTGATTTAGTTCAAGCAATTTTACTTTGTTTATTCAGTGAAAAACAATATAATAGTAATATACTAGTACTACAACAACAATCTTGAGTCCATAAATCTATAAATAATAAACAATATTGTTTCGACCAATTATTCGCTCTTCCTAGTGGTGCGGGCTGAAAGACAATAGAGATTTGTTTGATTCAAGGATGTTTTGTAATTAAGTTATTCTCATAATTTTTTTTTTCATATTTGTGACTATTTTCGATATGAAAGTTACTTAAAAGTGAGGCAATTTGAACCCATAAATTTTTCCTTGTCCCACTTTTAATAAAATTGTTTATTAATAAAATTGCATTTATTCACTCATTTGTGATATAAAAGACTTTTTTTTTTCAAAAATGGGAGATATTGTCAACTGAAATCACTGTCTTCTACTTATCTTATTCCTTGTTGTTTTCATAATTTTTTGAACAAAATACAAACCAAATACTAAAATCAAACGGAACAAACCAAATTAATTCAGTTTTATTTGGTTTGTTTTATAGTTTAGATTGATTTAGTTCAAGCAATTTTACTTTGTTTATTCAGTGAAAAACAATATAATAGTAATATACTAGTACTACAACAACAATCTTGAGTCCATAAATCTATAAATAATAAACAATATTGTTTCGACCAATTATTCGCTCTTCCTAGTGGTGCGGGCTGAAAGACAATAGAGATTTGTTTGATTCAAGGATGGTGTCAGGGTGCCCCGAATAGGTTAAGTCCCCGAATAGGTTAAGTGTGGTAAGGAAGCTTGAAAGACTTTGAGGGGCTCAGGGAGACCAAGGATCTTTTAATAGGCTCACGGAGTCCTCATGGAGCTCGCAGCAGCCTCAGGAAGCTCTAAGGATACTTTTGAAGGAGCACAAAACATACACAAAGGGTAAATATAAAGAACACATAAGATTTACTTGGTTCGGCCTATGGCCTATGTCTATGGGGAGCGTCTCAACTACACATCCAATGCGTAAAATATATTATTACATGGGTCCATTACATGAAAAGCGATAAAGAACATAAAAAATGTTTCTAGTGCTTATTCTTCTTCTTTGGTTCCTTGAGAGAAACTTTTGATTCGTTCTCCTTGATACTTATGAGGAGTTCTTACGTGTGGAGGATAATATGTGGCTAGTTTGATTATATTTGCCATGGAGAAGCTGATGAGTAGTGGTTGCCTCTTAAAAAGATGAAGATTCAAATGCAAGGTGAGGAAGACAATCTCTTTGTGGAGAGATGAATAATAGAGATGGGGATCCATATGGTGTATAATATAAAGTCGCAATAGCTCTAAGTTTGAAATAGATAATGAGCTTTTGGAAAAGTGAGAGAGGTAAATGACCTTTATTTTTTAGAGAATGAAGAATATAAACTAGATAGAGAGAGATTTAAAAGGGAAGAAGTTTGCCAGACCTTTTAGTTAGGTTTAAGCTTAGTTTGTATAATAGCGCTACTGAGGGCACCCTTACGTCTCTCAATGATAGAACCTGATTGGTGGTGGCCCTCCTTATGTAGGGGCATTTGTGTAATTTTAATTAAAGTTTAAATATTCAAAGCCCTTTGAAATTTTCTTGTATGACATGTGGCAATTTTTCATTAAAGTATCTTTTTTTTTTGCATAATAATTATGTACTTCCTATCTAGATGGCACGTTCTGGTCTATCTTGACATTTAGGAGGAGAGTCAGGCACCTTGTGATTTTTTTGATGGCAACACGCCTATTTATCCCCTACGGACTATTATTTCGTACAATAACAACTGGAGAGTGTTGGGATAAGCTTAAACCACAAGATAAGGTCTGTATTCCCTCCTTCTCAGTTAGTGATCGCATATTAATGATTCTTAAGGTTACTTTAACTTGGATGATCCTTATTAAGGACTTTATCATGTCCTTTAGTGTCTTAGTAGTTGATTAAAAGAAGTTGACCTTAGTAAACTAGGAAGCAACTTCTGAACCAAAAAGAGTATCCTAGGCATACTTCGATGTTCCTCGTTTTGTTTTATTCCCTTTATAACTTATTTTCAGTCCTCAGATTGAGTTTCTTTCTAAGGATCATTTGTGGATCTCGAAGACCTTTTTGCAGCCCAAGGATTCTACCTACTTGATGCTTCCTTTAGATATCTTTTTCATCATTGACATGTATTCTTCCATCATTAGCCTAAATTTAACCATTAACAATACCTACTAGTCTTCTTTAGTGAAGAATGAGGCAAAAAATAATATTCTATTTGAGAACAAGTGTTGTCCTTTTATTTTCTGTCTGTTAGTCCACATGGCACTTTTAAATTGTCCTAACCAAATTTATCCACCAACAATAGCCCCCAAATTTCCTTTATTAGTGCCCTTACTTCCTTCAAGAGATAGGTGACGTTAGAGAGGATCTCTTGCGAGGTTTCCCTAAAAATGGCTGCGTTGGAAGGATCTTTTACGTGGACCCTCAAGGAAAGGTGGCATAGAAGGGATCCCTATAAAATGGTGATGTTAGGTGAATCTTAAATCCCAAGAAAATGTAACATTAGGAGGATCCTTGAGAAAGGGTGTTGTAGAGGGGTCTCTTTCATGGATCCCAAGAAAAAGACGATATTTGGAAGATCTTTTCACAGATTCTTAAGAAAAAGTGCTGTTGAGGGTCCTTTGGGATCCTCAGGAAAAATGTGGCGTTAGGAAATCCCATGGAAAATACGGTGCTCTTGAAGGACCCTTTGTGTAGATTCCCTAAAAAAAAGCTACATTGAGGATCCCTCGGAAAAAAAGTGACATTTCGAGATCCCTTGTTAGGATCTTTGAGGAAAGGTGACATAAAAGGGAAATCCTTTTCATGGATCCCTAGGAAAATGTAACATGAAGATCCTTAGGATCTTCGGGGAAAGGTGATGTATGGAGATCCTAGGGATAAAATAACATTGGGGGGGGGGGGGGGGGGGGGAACCCCCGGAAAAAGGAAATTCCCGGAAGGATTAATTTCTATCACCCCCCGGTT